>NC_134455.1:89127575-89431269 GCF_047948215.1 Lycorma delicatula | reverse complement strand
GGTGCAAGTGCGGCGCAGGGTGGGCGGGCATCCGGCACCCTGCCCGGTGAGAAGACCTCGCCTCTGCACGCGCAGAAGGTGAGGTTGGAAGAAATGTGGGCCAGCATATCTGGCTTCCTTGACGGCGATAAGGCCAGGAGGGTCAACAAGGAGACCCTAGAGAAGGTAGACGGTGCCCTCCGGGGCATCCGATGCCTTTTCGATGAGCTGTGCCTGGAACAGGCCAGGCTGCTAGGTCTGAATTCAGGCCTGCAGCAAGCGTCGACCGAGGTCGTGAGGGATCCGAGCTCTGTTTACGGAGCTCAAGGATTCTACCGTAGCCGAGGTCACAAAGGTGAGTGCATCGTCCGTCCAGGGGGCGATGCAGAAGGAGACGGTGGCCATCCGCAGGGAAACGGCTACGCCGTCCTTTGCGGAGGTGGCTAAGAAGACGCCGCCCGCCATCCGGGGCAACAAGAATGTTCCCCCGGTTGTTCAGAAGCGTCCTCCACGGGCCAGTCCAGCCGTGCTCTTGTTCCCTGAAGAGGGAAGCAAGATGACCACGACTGAGCTGGAGAAGAAGGCGAAGGAGGTCCTTCGCCCTGTTATTGGCTCCCTGCAAGGCAGGCGGGTCAAGCAAATTTCTGGTGGTGTCGTGCTAGAGGTGGCCAACAAGGCTCAAACGAGCCTTGTCATCGAGCAGGAGTGGGCTAAGGCTGGTATTAAAGCCAAGGCCCCAGTAAAGAAAGGACCTAGGATCCTGATTTACGATGTCCCTTCGGACATCGGAAAGAAGGACCTTCCGGAGGCGATACTGCGCCAGAACGCGCAGTATCTGACGGGGATCTCGCAGGAGGACTTCCTTAAGGAGTTCTCAGAGAGGTTCCGCCGCCACAGACGTCAGCGTGATGCTGACACTGTGGAAGTGGAGTGTTCCCCCAGACTGAGGGACTTGCTTCGAGGTCGGGACCGATGGTTCATCGGTTTCGGCTGCTGCAGGGTAGTGGACCACGTGGCTCCACTGCACTGCTTCAAGTGCTTCGCGTTTGGCCATGTGGCCAAGCGCTATAAAAGCGAGTCTCTTTGCCGCACATTCGGTAAAGAGGGGCATAAGATGTGGGATTGTAAGATCTCACAGGAGAGTCAGCTCACGTGTCTGAACTGCACGCGTGCTGGCAAGTCTGGGGGTGACATTAAGCACGCCACCATCAGCGTCGAGTGTCCCGTGAGAAGGAGGGCCTACGCAAGGGAGTTGCAGCGAACTTCCTATGAATAGGCTGAAGATAGGTCAGGTTAATGTAGCCCGCTCCAGGACTTCCCTGAATAACTGTGTGAGAGTCGCGGAGAGGCTAAAACTGGACATCGTGCTTGTCCAGGAGCCATATTGTATTCGAGATCGGGTCCCAGGGCCGCGAGGGGCAAAATTCTTACATGTGAGTGGGGCCGACCACATCTGGGCGGCCACTTATGTTGTGAACCCGAGGTTGGGTGCACTCATGGTGTCGCAGTTCTCCACTGCGCACTATGTCTGCACCGAACTCAAAATCGGAACAGAATCGGTTTTCGTGTTTAATGTTTACTGCCAATATAGGGATCCGCCCTATAGGTATATTGAAGCGGTCAGGTTGGTTTCTCGCGTGTACGACGGGGCGAAATTGGTTGTGGGTGGTGATTTCAACGCGCAGTCTGCGCTCTGGCATTGTGACAGAGCTAACGACAAGGGTAGAGCGTACGAAGAGGCGTTCATAGAGTCAGGACTTACCGTCCTAAATCAACCATCTCGGTTTCATACCTTTGAAACCTTGATGGGTCATGCTAATATTGATGTCACCCTGTGTAATGGGAATGCTCTAAACAGTATTAGAGACTGGTCAGTGCACCCTGAACAGTTTAGTGATCATCGTTTGATCACGTTCGAAATCTCTCTGGGACCCGCTGAGAGGGCCGATACCTCGTTTGAGGGAAGGCTTCTCACGCGGAAGGCCGTCTGGAGGAAGTTTGACGAACTTCTACGATCGACTGACTGGGATGACGGAGGTATAACGCCGGACTCAGTGGCGCGCGTTCAGCACCAACTGATAGAAATTGCGGAGGCTTCCATGCCACGGGCAACGGGTGTGGTTAAATCCTACCCTTGGTGGTCCAATGACTTGGACAGAATGCGAAAGGAAATGTACAGAAATCGTAAACGATTTCAGCGTTGTCGGAACCCTGAGAGGCGGGCCGTCCTGCTGGAGGCTTACAAGCTTAGCAGACGCCGCTTTGTAAACACGGTGTTTACGAGAAAACGTGCTGCATGGCACAAGTTTGTTGCGGATAACAGAGGCGATCCTTGGGGAGCGGTGTATAAAGTCGTGATTAAAAAGAAAGGGAGCTCGGGGGTTTCTTCCACCCTTCGTGCGGGCAATGAGTACACTACGGACGCTAGTGGTACTGCATCCTTCGCTTCGTGCCTTGCTGCCAGCGGATGACGGATGACGTCTCTCACCGCGAGATACGGGCCGGGACCCGGGACCCGGGATCTTGGGAGATGCTCGGACCCTGTTGGGGATTGGTGTGTGCAGCAGGTTAAGACTGCGGTCTTTTCCCTGCCCAACAAAAAGGCGCCAGGTATTGATGATATTACTAGCGAACTAGTTAAGCGAGCGTGGGGCAGGCTGAAGGACCCCTTGGTCAGGCTCTATAATGCGTGTCTGGCCCGGGGTGTCTTCCCAGTCGAATGGAAGGTAGGCGACCTCCGATTGATCCTCAAGTCTGCTGACTTGGACCGGACAATCGTGAGGTCTTATAGGCCGATAACTTTGCTTCCGGTACTCGGAAAAATCTTGGAAAAGTTAATATACCTTCGCCTTGAGGAGCTCTTCCGAGCTCGTGAGGGTATAAGCGATAGGCAATACGGGTTTAGACGCGGCGTGGGTACGTGCGATGCGATTGACTTTGTAACGAGCAAAGTCAGAAATAGTAGGTGTAAGATGGTGTTAGGGGTTAGCTTAGATATTAAGGGGGCATTTGATAATGCCTGGTGGCCTTACATCCTTAATGGTCTGCTAGACCTGAGATGTCCTCGAGACATATATGGCTTGATAGTAAGTTACTTTGAAAACAGGCGAGTCCAACTAACCATTGGCGGTTATACAGCTGTGCAGGAGCCGTCGAAGGGGTCTGTCCTCGGTCCGGTTTTTGGAACCTTATCGTGAATAAGTTACTCACCTCGAGTCTAGGTGACGGGTGTACCTGCATCGCGTATGCAGATGATTTAATGGTAATTGTGGAGGGTGAAAATAGGTTGCAGATCGAAGCCAGGGCCTGTGCGGCCCTGGAAGTGATCTCAACTTGGGGCAGGGAGCCGAAACTCGAGTTTTCGCCTGAGAAAAATAAAATTATTAGCCTCCGGAACGCGAAGTCGCTTTCGGTACAGAGGAATGTAAAAATGGACGGGGTCCCAATCCCTTACGCGGACAAAATTAAGTATCTAGGCATCTGGATCGGCGAAGAATGTAATTTCTTTCATAATGTGGGGTACTTAGCTGATAATGCGCTGTGCTCCCTAGTTAACCTGAAGAGTGTTTGTAACAGGGAGTGGGGTCTGGGTGTCCGTGCAAGTAAAATAATATATCGGGCGGTGTTTGAGGCTATTTTGACATACGCGTCAAATAGCTGGGGTGGGTTAATGTCGAGAAAAATGGCTCTAGAGAAGGTATTGCGCACCCAGCGCCTTGCGCTTATCACAGTGTGTAAATCTTACAAGACAACATCTACTGCAGCTTTGCCTGTGTTGTCGGGGGTGATCCCGATGGATCTCCTCATAACTGAGCGTTCGGAAATTTATCGGCGTGTTAAGAACGGTGAGCGTAAGAGTGAAGTTCGAAGAGAACTAAGAGAAGCTACGCTAAGAAATTGGCAGCGACGGTGGGAGAACGAGACCACGGGCCGGGTCACGTTCGAATTTTTTCCAAATGTTGCCGACCGAATGAGTTTGGAATGGCAGGACTGGGACCATTTTACATCCCAATTCCTGTCAGGCCACGGGAACTTCAACAAGAAGTTGTTCGACCTTAGGCTTAAGCAGAGTCGGCTCTGCGGCGAGTGTGGAGTTGATGAGACATGTTTTCATGTACTGTTCGACTGCGGGAAGTACGATGTTGTTCGTGCATCAGCGCGCGAGAAATATAGAAATATCGGAGTAAATTTTGGGCAGGCCCGCGATATGGTGGGCAGTAAGGCAGCGTGTCGGATTTTCACCGAGTTCGTCCGCGAATTGGGAATTCTCCGCAGTTGAAGGGGGTTAACCATGGCCTGTCTTCTCTAGTTTTAAGTTAGGTTAAGGACTTTTAATCTGTAAGTTTTTAGTTTTAGCACTACCGCTGAGGCATGCAGGACAGGATGAATCGCTGTGGACGACAGGTCGGGTTGCCACGTTTCAGAAGACTTCTGGGCCTGATGGCTGAAGTGGTATTACATACCCGAGCGGACTACACCACCATGTACACGAACACATAGAACAACACATATCGGACTGGTCTGCTAGTCCGGTAGAACTCCAGTCCGCCTGGACAACACTACACTCTTCCCCAGGCCAGAACAACACACAAAAGATTTCTTAAAAAATCCAATAAAAATTATAAATATAAAAAATAAAATCCCAAAAATATCTGAACATTATAACACTAACTGGCCTGGTAACATAACACACATCTTTTCTATCCTCTCTTTCGTTTCTCTTTCTTCCTGTCTGGGACTCCGAAGCTATACGTGCTCGCTCTCGAGCGGGCCCGGCTAGTTAGGAGCCCCTGGGGAAGTTTTTCCAAGTCTCTGGTCATGCTGAGAGGTACCTCCACGTGGTCTCCGCTGGGCAACGGCGTCTCTCTTCTTAACGTAAGGATAGGGACTGTCTTTGGTTTGTGTGAGAAGGCCGGCTACCTTTCCTAGCCGGCCGATTAAATGTAAATTCATTTAGTTTTGTTGTGGCAAGTTTGGCTTGCATTTTGCTTGAGACGACGGCTAAACTTTGATGAGGCATGGCCGGCGAATTGGTAGTGGCGTTCGCTGGATGGGGTGTAATGCTCTTGGCCCAACGCGGGAGATGAGTTTCGTACTCAGGTGCCCGGGGGTCAGGAGTGCGCACCGGGTCGAAAGACGTGTCGGCGGGGCGTCCGAATCCGAGCGGTTCGGGAGCAAGTGCGGCGCAGGGTGGACCGGTATCCGGCACCCTGCCCGGTGGGAGTGCTTCGCCTCTGCATACGCAGAAGGTGAAGCTTGAAGATCTGTGCGCCAGCGTCCTTGTCCTGTTGGACAACGACAAGGCGCGCAAGGTCAACAAGGAGACGTTTGAAAAGGTGGATGGCGTCCTCCGAGGGATTCGCTGCCTGTTCGATGAGGTGTGCCTCGAACAGGCCAGGTTGGTGGGCCTGAATGCAGGCCTACAGCAGGCGTCGGCCGAGGTTGTCGGTGGGATCCGGGCTCTGTTTACAGAGCTCAAGGACTCTACTGTCGCCGAGGTCAACAAGGCGAGTACATCGTCCGTTCAGGGGGCGATGAAAGAGATGGCTGCGAGCCGCAAAGACACGGCTACGCCGTCCTTTGCGGACGTGGCCAGCAGGGCGCCACCTGCCATCCGGGGCAACAAAAATGTTCCCCCGGTGGTTCAGAAGCGTCCGCCTAGGAGTAGCCCGGCAGTCCTCTTGTTCCCAGAAAAAGGGAGCAAGATGACGACGTCCGAGCTAGAGAAGAAGGCGAAGGAGATCCTTCGCCCAGTGGTTAACGCCCTGCAAGTCAGGCGTGTTAAGCAGTTCACGGGTGGTGTCGTGCTTGAGGTGGCAAACAAGGCTCAGACGAGCCTTGTTATCGACCAAGAGTGGGCTAAGGCCGACATTAAGGCCAAAGTCCCAATGAAGAAAGGGCCGAGGGTGCTCATCTACGATGTGCCCCCGGAGGTAGGAAAAAAGGACCTCCCGGCAGCGATACTGCGGCAAAACGCGCAGTTCCTGTCGGGGATCTCAGAGGAGGACTTCCGAAAGGAGTTCTCCGAGAGATTTCGTCGCCACAGTCGTGCGCGTGATGCGGACACTGTGGAGGTAGAGTGCTCCCCTAGACTTAGGGGCCTGCTTCGTGGTCGGGACCGATGGTTCATCGGTTTCGGCTGTTGCAGGATCGTGGATCATGTAGCTCCGCTACATTGTTTCAAGTGTTTTGCGTTTGGCCATGTGGCCAAACGATGTACTAGTGAGTGCCTGTGCCGCACATGCGGTAAAGCAGGTCACAAGATGTGGGATTGCAAGATCTCGCAGGAGAGCCAGCTGACGTGCCTGAACTGCACTCGAGCTGGCAAGTCTGGGGGCGACGTTAAGCACGCCACCATCATTGTGGACTGCCCGGTGAGAAGTCGGGCCTACGCAAGGGAGTTGCAGCGAACTTCCTATGAGTAGGCTGAAGATAGGCCAGGTTAATGTAGCCCGTTCCAGGACTTCCCTGGATAACTGTGTGAGAGTCGCGGAGAGGCTAAAGCTGGACATCGTGCTCGTTCAGGAGCCTTATTGTATACGTAATCGGGTCCCAGGGCCACGAGGGGCAAAATTTTTGCATGTGAGTGGGGCTGACCACATATGGGCGGCCACTTATGTCGTGAACCAGAGATTAGGTGCACTCATGGTGTCGCAGCACTCCACTGCGCACTATGTTCTTACGGAGCTTAAAGTCGGGGTGGAGACAGTCTTCGTGTTTAATGTTTACTGTCAACACCGGGACCCTCCTGCCGTTTACATCGAAGCGGTTAGGTCGGTCTCCAGGGCGTATGAGGGAGCGAATTTGATTATTGGAGGTGACTTTAACGCACAGTCCGCACTGTGGTACGGAGATAGAGTCAACGAGAAAGGTAGGGCTTTCGAAGAAGCTTTTATAGAATCAGGCTTAACGGTCTTGAATCTGCCTTCTCGGTTTCATACGTTTGAAACCCTGATGGGCCGGGCAAATATTGATGTCACCCTCTGTAATGGGAACATCCTAAATAAAGTTAGGAACTGGTTAGTTTATCCTGAACAGTTCAGTGATCATCGACTGATCAAATTTGAAATTCTTCTGGGACCTGGTGAGAGAGCCGACCCCTCGTTTGAGGGAAGGCTCCTCACGCGCAAAGCCGATTGGAGGAAGTTTGACGAGCTCCTCCGGTCTATGAATTGGGACGACGGAGGGATAATGCCGAACTCAGTGACGCGAGTTCAGAGCCGTTTGATTGAAATTGCGGAAGCTTCGATGCCGCGAGCGACAGGGCCGGTAAAGTCCTATCCTTGGTGGTCCGGGGAACTGGATCGAATGCGTAAAATGATGTATAAAGACCGGAGACGCTTCCAGCGTTGCCGCAACCCCGAGAGGCGGGCTGCACTGTTGGAGGCTTATAAGCTTAGCAGGCGCCGGTTTGTGAACACGGTGTTCACCAAGAAACGTGCCGCTTGGCACAAGTTTGTAATTGAAAATAGGGGTGATCCTTGGGGAGCGGTCTATAAAGTCGCGTTGAAGAAGAGTCGCTCGGAGGTATCCACCACCCTACGGACGGATGATGGATTTACCACGGACGCGAGTAGCACTGCGTCCTACGCGCTCCGTGCCTTGCTGCCAGCGGACGATGGAGAGTTGGACGATGCCTCCCATCGCGAGATACGAGCCGGAGCTCGGGATCTTGGGAGATGTTCGGACCCTGTTGGGGATTGGAGCGAGTTGCAGGTTAAGACCGCAGTCTTTTCCCTGCCAAACAAGAAGGCGCCAGGTATAGATGAAATTACGGGCGAATTGGTAAAGCGGGCGTGGGGCAGGCTGAAGGACCCCTTGGTCAGACTCTATAATGTGTGTCTGGCTCAGGGCGTCTTTCCGGTTGAATGGAAAGTTGGCGATCTCCGGCTGATTCTGAAGTCAGCTGACTTGGACAGAACGGCCGTGAGATCCTATAGGCCAATTACGTTGCTTCCCGTACTCGGGAAGGTCTTAGAAAAATTGATCTCGTTTCGCCTCGATGAGCTCTCCCAGGCTCGAGGGGGAATGAGTAATCGGGCATTCTACCCCCTAGGTGGCGCGGAAACGGATGAGAGTCACGTAATTTTTTTTTATAATATAGCATCTCATTACCGACGATTTGTAGAAAATTGTTGTCTATAAAATTTTTATGTGCAAAATTCCACGTATAACGATTCCACGATTATTAGAGTGTTGGCCGTTTTAGTGAAATTTACAAAAAAATCAGTGTTTTTATCCTTTTATCGTAAATATTTTTTCCCTATATATCGCATCGATGTAAATTTTTGGTGTTTTATTTATTAGAGATTTATTCACAACGACGAACTTAACTGATGTGCCAAAAATTCAGCTCCGCGGGAATTATTTCTATGTTAATGTTTAATTTGGCTCGACTAATTTCGTTTATTTTGAAACATTTCAGTTGCAAAATTCTTCGATATTTTTTTTTTGGAACGCAAACCCTAATTTTGTATGAACTTCACACCTTGTATAACATGGATTTGTATTACACGACATTTTGGTGGAACCATATAACCGTGTTATACGAGGCTCGGGTGTATTATAGCGGCGCTCAGAGAAATGAATGTTAGTGACCACTTGCTAAACCAGGTTGACTGCTACCTGTCTGATAGATGGACGGAGGTTCGCACTTTGGAGGGGGTGGTGAGATTTCCGGTCTTCGGTGGAGTTCCGCAGGGGTCTGTGTTAGGTCCCTAGCTATGGAACATCTTTTACGACCGGGTGCTCCGGTTGCCTTATCCGGAAGGAGTCAGCGTAGTCACTTACGCTAACGACATTGCACTATTGGTGGAAGATAAGGAAATTGGTGATGCAGAGGATAAAGCAAATCGCTCCCTCCAACTCATAGACAACTGGCTAATAAACAACAACATGGAGGTGTCCCCGGCAAAAAGCAAGTGTATCCTCTTCACGGGTAGAAGAAGACTGCGCGGCGTTCGGGTCGTGATCCGTAGAGAGGTTATAACTGAGGTCAAGGATACAAAATACCTAGGGGTGACAATAGATAAAAGTCTCAAATTTGGTGGGCATATAGAAAATGTGTGCAAAAAAGTAGGGCTCACCATAAAACCCATCAGGAGATTATTCGTGGAACACACAGTACCGAGGGCCTCCAAACGGAAACTGATTGCGTCGGCGGCGGTGTCTGCGGCGTTATACGCGGCGCCGGTTTGAGCCGATGCAATCAGGATACAAAGAAACAAGGATAAACTGCGAAGAATGCACAGAACGGCATTGTTGGGAGTGGTGGCAGGGTATTGTACTCTGTCATATGAAGCTGTATGTGTGCTTGCGTCGGTCCCGCCGATAGAACTTCAGATCAAGAGCAGGAAAGCGAGAGCGGAAGGGTGTAGTAGAGCTGAGACCAAGGCGATGACCCGACAGTGGTGGAAGGAAGTATGGGCAGAGACTAACGCTGCGGCCTGGACCAGAAGGTTAATAAGTGATTTGGACGCATGGCTGGATCGCCAACATGGCGAAGTGAACTTTTACATAACACAGATGATGTCGGGTCATGGATGTTTCGGTTACTATTTAAAAAGATTCGGCAAGAGAGACACACCCAACTGCGACTACTGCCAGGAGGTGTTCGACGCAGAGCATACGATGTTCGAATGCCGAAGATGGGCACAATACAGACAATTCATAGCAGTCAATAACCTGAACGCGAATAACATAGTCGAGTGGTCGCTAAGGAGGGAGCAGAACTGGAACGTTTTTAACAATTTCGCCGGTACGGTTCTTCGCACTAAGGAAGAGGAGGCGCGACGAAGGAATCGTTAGGTTCAATCGTTAATAGGGATAGGTGGACAGCCCCGTCTCTGAGAGCCTATATGCCCTAGCGTGCAGGTTTCGGTGAGGGGACGGGGACTCCGGGGAGATTTCGCGGGGATAAAATTAAAAGACTTAGACCCGGCCGGCGTGGCTGGTTTTGGGGGTGCGCGCTCCTTGTGCTGGTCGCGCCGGTTTGAGGTAAATGGCATAAAGACCGAGACCCGGTTTCTGTCGGCGGCGGTGGGGAACGGCATAGCCGGGCTTTGCCCTCGTCGGCGGGAATTAGAGGCAGGCAAGAAAAGATCTAGTACCGGGGCGGTTGACCTGCCGTGCCCGGTGTAAAACCGGTGGGCGGGAAGACCGCCTTAGAGTCAAAAGACACGTCTCTGGGCCGAGTATACTTAATTGGATGTCCGGCCCAGGGATGTAGGGGGGAAAAAACCCCTAATTTTGTATGAACTTCAAACCTTGTATAACATGGATTTGTATTACACGACATTTTGGTGGAACCATATAACCGTGTTATACGAGGCTCGGGTGTATTATTTAAATTAGTGAGAAAAATACTTACATTTGTATTATCGATGTATCCTATTTGGGCTTAAATCACTGATCAATACGAATGTATTAAATAGGTAAGTCATGTATATAATCGGATGTTTAAATGCGTACACGTGTCCGTCTCAAGAGGTTTTTCAACAAACTGGCGATGACGCAGAAACAATAATAGGTGGTGAGTAAGGGAGTGGGAGCGGACGCAGCCAAATCTATCTAACCGTTTTTAAACAAAAAACAATTGGTTGATATCATCGAAAATTCAAATACATACTTTTCAAATATCGCAAAAATAATATATGTATATTGTTAGACGCTTCTCCCGCACCCCCCAAAATACATTCCCGCACCACCGGTTAAGAGCGGTTTAGAGCAGTGCACCACCGCACTGCTCTATACTTAGAGGAAGTGGCAGAATTGGAGAGTTTGTTTACGACGATTAGCTGGGCCGACTGTCGAATTAGCCGAACTTAGTAGGTTATGTTGGGGTTATCTAGTTGTGTTATGCCCCACACATCTCAGGAATGGTCGAACTGAGAATGTACAAGACTACACTTCATTTACAGTCATACATATCATCCTCATTCATCCTCTGAAGAATTATCTAAACGGTAGTTACCGGAGGCTAAACAGGAAAAAAAGAAAAAGAATGTTGTGTTATACCAACTGTTCGTTATTTACGCCCTAGTGGGCTATTTTAATTATGTTGAAACAAAACAGACATATCACGCAAACAGCTGACTCTCGAATTCTTTATTTTGAAAATTAATGTTTGATACACGTCTTACATTAATTTTTTAAAATCTGTGAACATTGTTAACTTTGTAAACAATGTAAACATCGTAAATTTTGAAAATTTCGTAAACTTTGAAAATTGTTGACTACGTACATAGAGACTTCCAGAATTGTTAATTGCTAAAGTAGTGCTTTTCGGTTATGATAAAAGATCTACAAAAACCCCGATATGCAAAATTTGACTGTCGGTGTACTTTCATGTATAGCATACTGTACAACCGGGAAAGTAAGTAATCAAAATCGGCCGGTAAATAAATAGTTTTTATTTCAATCGTTATATAACAATAAATTATGATCGCACTTTTATAAGATTAATTTTAAATAAATAAACATAATTTAAAACCAAGAAATAGATTGCGGCCTTCAAATTTTTAACAAAAATATTTGAAATTTTTGCAAAAAATAACACCTTACCGACTGTCAACAGGCGATTGAAATTTCACCTTTCGATAACTATTCCACAGTTCCTCCCTTCAAGATGCAAAAGGAAAAGCGCCACAAAGAAGCGTCACCCTAGTTTTTCTTAGCGTTTATTAAAGATCTGCCTCAATATCTCGGATCGTTCATCGCTATTTTCAATGCAGATACACCATTATACCTACATCTGAAGATAATTATTTAAAAGGAGCTGAACATTCTATGTCAGTGGTTCTTTGTAAAGAATTATTATTCTTAAAAATAAAGTGTAAAACACTCGCTACAGTAGAGGTTTACGATTCCAAAAAAAGAAAAGCAAATTTTAAACGATATTACATCTACGCTACGCAGATATAAATGGAAACATTGCAAGTCCATTGTAGTTTCTATAAATTATTACACCAAAATGCAGAAAAAACTACAGAAATTACCGTTCACCGATAATTCCAATGGACAAGAAGGAAGATAAATCAGTAGGTGTTTAGAATGACTTAATATTTGAATGCCTGCACTACGCATGAGCACGGTAAACACAACTATTTCTATCTGCTAGAACTCGGCGCAAGCGTAACATCAAAGGAATTGAAAACCGCATTATGGTGCATATCGAGTTTGAGAATCTCAATTAAAATATTTTTTTAATTTTTTAAAAGATTTAATCTTTTTCTCATTCAACTGGAAAAAGTATTCCCATTAAAACTAGCCAGGAATCTCAGATGTATATTAAGAAAACAGTACAGTTATTAATTTACCGTGTAATCAGCAAAATACAAAGTACAAAAATGACAATCCTGTACTGTATTCATTCTTTTTCTGTTAATTCCCCAGAATCACTGTAAGGTATTACTTCAAAGGATAATATTATTATTCTTTGATAAGCGTTAGGGCGGGTGTACACTCGCCCAAACGCTGACTTCTGCTTCATCCTCCGGAGTATCTGGAAACAGAGTATCCAGGAACGCCTGGTAAGTCGCCACAGATGTTAAAGTGTGTTCACGACCACCGCATCGAACACTGGACAGCATGTGTAGTGGCTCTGGCTGGTAACATGACTTCGCGAGCTGCCAGGGTCTGTCTTTGCACTTCTAAGATATAAAAAGAACCCGAGTCAAAACTTCTTTACCATTGCCCAAGATTTGACAAATGTTCCTGGACAATTTGAATTTACGACGCAAGGTCGGAAACCAAATGCAATCCACAAAGATGTGGCGCACAGTCAAGCGGCAGTTAAATCGTACGCATGTTCGTACATTTACTTTTGACATCATATATCAGTGGGTGACTCGGATATGGCCTAACCGCAATCGACAAAAGACTACTTCCTCTCGACAGAGTTTTCTGGAATAGGAGTCCCATGGCAACACAGTGTTTTTAATGTATCGGAGTTTATTATAGACTGTGGCAGTCCAGTCACCTTGCCACTTTGTTCGAAGAGCGCAATTTAAACAACTGCTAAAATAGCATGTAGTAACAAGATTGGTGAAAGAAGTTTGACTACATGCGTCTTTAGCAGCGGAGTCTGCGCGTTCACTCCTTTCAATTCCTATGTGACTAAAGACCCAGCAGAAACTCACTTGTGTGTTTCGATGGTTCAACTCGGCGATTGCGTTATAGATTTCGTTGACCAACGGGTGACTAGAGTAAAAATTTTGCAAAGCTTGGAGTGCACTAAACGAGTCGCTACAAATAAGAATAACCGGTATTTTGGGTTAACGATATCTGAAACCTTATTGATGGCGTACAGTTCTGCATTAAAAATATACTTGTAATATTAGATAGACCAAAATATTATTAGACCTAAAGATAGATTCTGCTATTAAGAATAAATGCGCATCCAACGTTATCATTCTGTTTCGATCCATCTGTGCATACTATTGCGTCTGGGTTTATTTTGGAGAGAATATGGTGAAAACTTTGCTGAAAGACGAAAGGTGGTGTTGATTGTTTCTTGTATATGGTATGATCAAAAATAAAATTTATAAGGTTTATTCTCCACGGAGAATACGAACAGGTATACGTTGGAAAAATAAGAAGTATGTATATGTTTAAAAGCTGCAGTAACCGCCGGATACGTACACCCATAGGTGCAGTGGATCGTGGATGATTTCATAACTTTGTAAATTAGGATTCGCAAGAACTGCAATGAGAGCCGGGTGAGTCGGTTCCACTTTAAGACGGGCTGAAATTTGGTCACGTCTATCCGAAAGGGATGGTTTACCGCACTCAACAAGTATGCTAGTGACAGGGCTTGATCTAAAAGCACCTGCAGCAAGACGAATAGTAGCGTGATGTTCAGCATGTAACATCTTCAGCGCGGTATTACTCACTGAAGAGTAGGTGATACAACCGTACTTTAAACGGGAGCGAACTAAGGAATAATAAAATTGCAACATACATGACCTATCGGCTCTTCAATTGATGTTGCTAAGAACTCGTGGCATATCTACCAGTTTGGAACATTTTACTTTTAGTTCTTTGATGAGTTTGCCCCACATAAGACGGTTATCAAAATTCAAACCAAAAACTTCATATCAGGAGTAATAGCAATTTGCTTCTCGTTGAGAAAAACGTGCGGAGTAGATGGGTCCCGCAAGCGTCAATGCGAGATATTGTGTTCTGTAGTAGTTTCTCTGCTGTGGCTGTTGAAGCGAACAAGCTGGCACTTCCTTGAGGGTCCCCATTCTCCAGTGACGCTGTTAAATGACTGAAAAGTCATTTAACAGCGTCACTGGAGAATGGGGACCCTCCACTGCGGCACGCAGTGGTGCACTGGTGACTGGTGACTGGAGAATGTCTGGAGTCACTGGTGACTGGAGAATGGGGACCCTCCACTGCGGCACGGTCATTTAACAGCGTCACTGGAGAATGGGCACCCGTCACTGGCGGTGACGCTGTTCGGTCATTTAAGAAACCTCTGATAAAAGCCAGCATGTTGCCTTTTATTTCCCATTCTTTGAGGGCATTTAGAATATTACGTCGCCAGGCTGTGCTGAACGCCCTCTTGATATCAAAGAAGATAGCGACGAGGCGCTGGCGTAGCTGGAAAGTGTTTTGAATAGCTGTTTCCAGTGACACTAAATGGTCAATGCATAATCATCCTTGTCGGAAACCACACTGCTCTGGTGATAAAAGGACATTTCTCTCTAAGAAACATGTAGGCCTGCGGTTCACCATTCTCTCCATTAATTTACATATGACGCTTGTCAAGGAGAATGAAAGGAGCGCTTGAAAGGAGTAACTTGAGGGGCTTTCTTTGTCTTTACCAGGCGTAAGCAGTGATATGACAATGGCTTCTGACCAGACAGGGGGGGAAACTTGTGAGGTGAATAAATCATTCATTATAAATACAGTGTTGTAGCACTGAATTTGGAAGGTGTGAGATCATACTGAGCCGAATGTTGTTAGGTCCAGGGGAGGTGTCACGTGAGTTTTTAAGTGCGTGTGACAACTCGTGAAATGAAAATGGAGATTTTAATTCACCAATCGAATCCCTAAAGTTTAACGGTAGTACATCCGTCTGTATTTTATACCTCCGAAATTCGTTACTGTATGATGAAGACACAAAACGGAAAGAATATGCCAAGCTACTTGCCACTGCAGAAGGTGATGTAAGGGGTACTCCATGAATAAGTCCTAGAATGGATTGTTTTGGTGATCCGCAAATTTTACGGATCTTCTTCCACATAGCAGACGTGGGAGTAGTGCGTGAGATGATGTTCACGTATTTTCTCAATGACTTCCTCCTAACGTCTAAGAATACCCGACGACATAGTGCTCTAGCCTTGCGGTACAAATCTAGATTTTCACTTGTTGGCATGCGGTTAAATTTGCGTAGTGCCTGCCGTCGTTTACACATAGCTTTTTTGCAATCATCATTCCACCAAGGAACGGAAGGACGTCTACGGTTTCCCGATGTTTGTGGGATATATCTATAGCATTTTCAAGCATCAGAGACGTAAAAGAGGTAAGTTCGACAAGGGCGTCTTCACCATCGTCATACTGATTCATTTCTTTTCTTCATACTCTTGATAAATGTAAACATGTCCTGTCATTTTCTTATTTCTTATTTTTTAATAATGAACCAGCTGAGCGTAGGTATTATTAAGCAATTAATATCTTATTACTTCCCGTTTCTTTAATATGTAAACTAAACAACATTACTAATTTTATATCTGTTCTAGCTAAACAGTATGTTTAATATTTATTTAGAAATGTGTATTTAACTAAAGCAAGAAAATATGATTTAATGTAATGATTAATTAATTCAAAGTAAATAAAGGAAGTGTAAATTAACTGTTGTTTATTTATCCGGAAATTGTATGCTATTACCACAACCAACGTATTAAACCGCGGCTGGAATGGCTGTACATTAATTTTGGTCCTCTGGGTCGGATACTTAAAAAATATGGACAGATCGGATAATTAACCCTAGAATAGTACCTATACACAACAATAGTGAATGGTACCTATACGTCTTATAGACGTACAGCCCTGAAAAGTGCCGAAAAATGGTATAATAAATATTTTAAATTCTGTAAATGTCAATAAATGTTAAATCTTCTTCTATTTGCATACTTACTACATATCATAGAATGAAAAACTGCTCTTAGAATTAAAATATTAAACAAAACTGCAAGTAAGAAAACATCATTATAGAAAATAAATTTGAATTCGATTCCCAGGAATTTTTTCAAGCAGGTAAAAATGTTTAAATGAAAGGATGAGGTATATAAAAAACACTTTAATGAGATTTAAACAAAAATTGGTCATAAATTTATTATTTTTTACAAACTTGGCAAATGTTGAAACAATGTTCGCCACACACTGGCTTTCTGCAGTTGCAGCAGGTCATTTTACTCATTCTTTTCTTTTTATAAGAACAGTACGTACAATACTGCCTTTTTTCAGATTTTGATGCCGCTTGTATTTCAACAGGTGCATCCGTCACACCGAGACAATCTTTTATGATGCTTCGTAGGTTGTGAGGCATGTGTGACTGTTTCAGTCTCTCCATCATCCACGGAATTGACAGTTGATCGGCCAATTTCATGGGGAAGTGAAATCTTGACAAAGGCTTCTTGTCACCATTATTTTTCATAAAAAAATTGTGCAAATAAATAATGTAAGCATTATAGCTTGCTATATTTAGCATATTGTAAAATTGGTTCATTGGCCACCTTTTTGTTTTTCGGATGCAAGAAGTATTATTTATACATTGATCAAAAGCATCCACCGCACCTTTTGTTTGATTATAACAGAGTATTATCTCAGGCTTCATAGTATTTTCGTTTATTGCATCATCATCATCATGCATTGTAGAAATTAGTGAGACAAGTTTTTTTCTTCGTGGAACATATGACACTGCTGTTAGATCCTCATGGAAAAGAAATAACGATGACTGAGCAGGTCTTGAAAGATACTTGGGGTCTACAAACTCCTTTGGAAACTCAGGTTTGTTTTTTTTTGTTGTCCCAATCATCGTTAGACCTTTATTCGCCATTTTCTTTGCTAACGGGATGTTAGAAAACCAGTTATCCATCGTAATGTTACGATTTGTGTTTTGTATGATATCTGTAAGATTTTCGACGAAGTAATCTGCTGCAAGCATGCCACATGGCGTACCTTTACCAAGATAGGGTATAGCATTCAACATGTAATTCGTTCCTTGGTCGCAAAGCATGACGATTTTTATGCCGTATTTGGCTGGTTTGTTGGGTATGTACATTTTGAATCCCACACGGCCTCGAAATGGAACAAGTTGCTCATCGATAGTCATATATGACCTTGGATCATAATTTGATATACATCGCTCAATCAGCATATTCCATATATCCCGGATGGGTGCAAATTTGTCAGTCAATATTCTTTCCTCTCGAGTTTCTCGTGAATCAGAACGGAGAGTGTTGAGCAAAATATGATGTCTTTTTGCAGAAAATGAGGCATGATATTTTTGACCGCATTCTTTCGTATTGTGTAACGTTTCGATCTTCATGTGGTTGTCTTTCTTAGCCCCTGCGAGAATTGTCACACCGATAAGGGCTCTAAGCTCGACCAATGATAGGTCCTTCAAAGCAGAAGCATTGATGTTTTTATATGACTCTCTTTGCTTTGAAATTTCAGCATTTGTGTTTTGCACTATAATGCTCAACATCGATGGAGTAAAAAATAGATTGAAGCACTCAAGAGGGTCGGAAACACCTACAGCATCATTTTTGATTTTTCGTCTGACGTGTATAATGTTTTTAGCTGCGGTTTTGCCAGATGATCGTGGAAAGGGAGTAGTTTTCCAGGAAAAACCATTACGCCCAAACATATTGTCACAATCAGGGCGCAGCTTTTTGTTCTGATGTGAATGGTCCTCACAATCTTGGCCAGACCTTTACCGCTTTTTAGATGATCTTGTGGCTTGTTTTACTGGCCCTGACTTTTGAGATCTAGGTATAGATCCAGATGATGTTGAAGTTGATTGAATCGTTTGAAGTATCCTCTCCTCTATATCTTCATCTTCTTCAGAAGAAGCTTCGTAGTCTGGATCTAAATCAGAGTCATCAGGATCCTCGGGAAAAGCATCCTCATCTACCTCAAGATCGTCTTCTACCTCGCTGCATTCTGATTCGGCCCTCTGACGAAGTAATTCTTCTAATACTTCCTCATCTGTTGTGAACAATTTGCGTGTCTTGGACATCTGAAACGTTAGAAAAATTGCTGTGAATGTGAAAATTCTAACGTATCAATGGTACCACCACTACGCCAGTCAGACGTGTAAAAATAACCTCATAAATAGTATCAATACGTCTGAAAGACGTATGAAGGTAACCCTGTGAATGGTATCAATACATCTCCAGGACGTATAAAAATACATCAAGAATAGTACCAACACGCCTGAGAGGCGTGGTAGGATTTGCTAGAAAAAATGCACTGACCTTGATGTGAACACTTCTGAGGTTTGAAGTACACTAATCCTCCAATGGAGAGTCAGGTGTAGTATATCTAGAAGGCAGGGGTATTATTCTCCTCCAAAACAAAATGGCGGCTGTTCAACTACTGAACTACGTCTAATAGGCGTATACGTACCATTCTAGGGTTAAATAATTACGTGAAATATCAGCTACAAGTGAATTTCTAATATTGTGATATATATAAATACATTGTAGCTTAGTAAATTCAATCTTCATTGGTGATCTTCAATAATAATAATTAAGTTATGATTGAACGAAAATGTTATTTTGGAGTTTTTTTCATTACATTGAATCTGAGTTCGTAATTTACGTTAGCACAATTATCTACATAATTGTAATTTAGTTTTACTTTGTTTTTTTTTTTGGCCATATTAGTTATTGTAATCATTTTGGATAAAAAACAACTTTGTCTTTTGCATTAAAACAAAGAAAATCAATTAAAACCTCCATTAGAAGAACTGGTAAATTCGCAGATAAATTTGACGTGTCACAAGGTGACAGCCACGCCTTGCAAGTCAAGTTACGAAATCTGCTTAAATTGCACTGCAAATATGATTCCATTCAGTCACAATTAGAAATTTATTTTATTTATTTACAATTTAAAACTTACATGATCATCAGTCAAACCTAAGTCTGTCGACAGATATACTAAAGAATTATTATTACATTATTAAGTGGTTAATGTAATAACTAATTTTTATGTAACAACAAAGACATTATTAGTAATAGCTACAATAGTTATAATAGTAGTACAATTATAAAAATTAATTTAACAAAATTAAACTATATATTTAAAAACTAATGAACAAATTATTTCTTAAATATTTGTTATGTGTTAGGTTTATTAACTAAAACTATATTTAAGAAACAAAACTATACTTAATCACAACTAATAACACAATTAATATCTTGTTGCAACAATTACATAAAGAAAATAAATAACTAAGCTTTAACCACTCAACAATACATTATCTATTGATTTATAATAATTATAAACATTAAAATAATAACTATAATCATGTTATAATTGTCTGGACTGCCAGTATAAATCCAACATGAATCCTGTTAGTACCTAATTACGTTATAGTTAATGCCCACTCAATGAGAAGTTTTTTAAATCACTTTTTTTCATTTTTACATTATTGAGGTGATTCGGTAAAGAATTAAGTAATGCAGGAACAACATACTTCTTTAATCGTTTACCATGAGTATTATTATATCTATCCGTAATAAACCTAATTGCTCTCAAATTGTATCCACTTTCTACATTTACCCTGTATTCACTGTTGTAAAAGTTCTTAAAAATAATTAAGAATTTAAATAGACCTCTAGCTGACAGAAACCTTGTAAGATTATTTAAATTGGTGTCATAATTGTAAGAATCATAACGAGCAATATCTTTGAGGACCCTATTTTGTATTAAATTTATTTTATTTATGAGATATTCTGCGGCTGATCCCCATGCTGTCAAGCCGTATCGAATAACAGATTCAAACAAGGATGACTAGAGTAAGCGTTTACAGTGAATTGGTAATAGGGGTGAGATGTAGTGGAATTTTATAAAAACCACCCTTAAATTTTTACATATATGTTTTATATGGTGATCCCATCTAAAAAAAGAGTCAAAATGTACACCCAAATATTTGTATTTGTCAGCATTGTAGAGATGTTCACAATTACAGTTTATGTGGTAATTTTTTATACAGTCACATGTGTGACAAATAATTTTTATTGGTCTTTGGGTGGATCGAAGATAAGAAGATCTTATATGTAAAACAACACTTTTTTTAACATTAATAAATGCCTTTGTCATGAAGCCACTTTAATAGATTATTAAAATCTTCTTGCATTAAAAACTCTGGTTCTTCCACTTGCTTATGTCCAAGTGCTAAAACACTCATCAGCGTATTGTAAAAGACGTGAATTAGAGATCACGCTAGACATATCATTAACGTACAGATTAAAAAGTGTTGGGCCCAAGATAGACCCTTGAGGGACGCCACTATCCGTTTCGTATCTATCACTATATTTATCTTTAATTTTAACTATAAGTTTTCTGTTACTTAAGTAGTTTTGTAGCATATTATTAAAAGGGCCATTAAACCCTAGCTTATTTAGGGCATCTAGAAGTTTATGTGATGGTCTAACGTATCAAAGGCTTTTCGAAAATCTAAAAAAAGTAAGATTACATGGCTACATTTATTTAAATTAATACTGACAAAATCAGATAAATCATTTATAGCATCATTAGTCCCAATCCCCTTTCTGAAACCATATTGAGTTTCACTGATTAATTTGTTATCGTCAAGGTACTTAGTAACATGCACAGAGACGTACCGTTCAAAACCTTTTTCGATGCATGACAGTATAGAAATTGGACGATAATTATTTAAATCTTTAAAAGAACCAGCTTTATAGATAGGTCTAACAATAGACATCTTCAGTAGATCAGGATCATTTAATTATATTGTTTACTATAATTGAAATTAAAGGGCTGACTTTATTAACAACATATTTCAAATCTTTGATCCGTATGCTATCTACACCTGGCGATTTTTGATCATTCATAGATGAAATTATGTTTTCTATTTGTTTAGGAGAACTTAAAGGTAAATGAAAAGACACAAGCTACATGCAATTGCCACCCGTGAATTTCCAGAACTTATGTATACAATTATGTTTAATATCATCTACTGAAGTTACAAAGTGTTTACCGATAACGTCTGCAGTGACCTTACCACGTCATTAGATGTAAGTAGTACGGAAATGGTGGTACTGTCGCCATTTGTGACGTCATCCAAGATGGCGGACGGCCATCTTGGATGACGTCACTACTGACGTCATTAATTCAAGATGGCGGTGGTCGGCCATCTTGGATTGTGACGTCATTGACGACAGTAGCCCGTCAGTGTTGCCAACTTGATTTATTTTGTGTCGACAGCCCGTCAGTGTTGCCAACTTGATTTATTTTTATTGCAGTAATATTTCAAAGGTTGGTAGCACTGTTGTGGGGCGGTTGGTTTGAATTAAATAAATAATATTTAAATTTAAAAAAAATTCGGTCGGCTAGAGGATTCGAACTCGGTCATGACGGGACGCGACCGACTGACGCCTTAAACCAATCGGCTGCGGTGACTCCCTGATGTAATGAGTGAAAAATGTTCTACATAAGCTGTGAATTTTAACGTCACTTCAGTCTGTACACACACACACACGCGCGCGCGCGCGCGCGCAAACACACACACATATATATATACACAAGAGTGAATAAAAAAAAATTAGTCGTACCTCGAGGATGATCCTGGTCGTCCAGGCGATGGCGTCAGGAGGCGCTACCGCGAAGGAGAGAGGTTCTCGTCGTAGATCGTGCACCGGGAGGCGGTGGCGACGGTGTCTGATGCGCGTGTGTTTGCGTGCGTGCGTCAGCGGAGTGACGCAGGGTGTTTACCGTGCGAGATGCGGCGCTCGACTGAAGAATTGTGGGACTGACGTGGTCTAAAGTTGTCCGATTGACCAATCGCAGCGTTGGAATTCGAATCGGTGCATGCGCACTAGCCGTTAGTGCGTACGTGCGAACTGGCTCGTCGTCTCTAATAAGAGCGGATGCGATAAGGAAAATGTTTTTTTTTTTTAATAATTATCGGGTCACTAATACAAAAGTGTCTTGAGTTGTTGTAACCGGTTAAATCCAGTTGTGTTTGTATGTAAGTGAAAAAAATTGTTGCATTTCTGCACCACCCAAGAGGTAGCAATCGTGGTGCGTTGAGATTTGTTTTAGAGTGAAATCTCTCCCCGATAGGCCTACAAAACACTCGTACAAATGATGTAAAATATAAGCTAAAAATTAAGTTGGATACTATAAAAATTACTCCGAATAAAAATAAAGAGAGACTTGTATTCTGTGTATAAAAAAATGGTCGCATTTCCACACCACCCAAGAGGTAGCAACCGCGGCGCATTGAGATTTTTTTTTAGAGTGATATCTCCCCAGTAGGCCTACAAAACACTCGACTATATATCTTAAGAAACGTCTTCATGATACTTCTTTACAAGACCGGGATGTTATGAACGACAAATGCAGATGATGAGTAATGATAAACTTATACAAGAAAGAACATCTATGTGAAACAAAAAAATCCCAAGATAACAGTTTTTTTGAATGGGGGTTTAAAGTGTTTTTTGTTTTGTGTATGTATGTGTAATTTTGTGTTGTTTGTTTAATGTGTTGTTGTCCTGAAAAGGACGGTTTAAATAGCTACCTTTTAATCATTATTCGAATGCTACATCGAAAGCTTTACTAATTAGTCCTTTATATACGAGTTTTAATTTCATAGATACCATTTTTTCTAATTCATCCTCATTAAGCGTTTCGGTAAAACGTCTTGGTAAATAAACGTTAAATGGTTGTTCTTCGCTATCTCGTAAACGACATACTATGCTCTTCCCATAACGTGTAGCGATTTTCCCTAACCATACAATTTCATAAGGTTTACCGATAGTGAGATCACCAACGCTTTTTGTTTCGAAGTTGGTAGCAACAAGTCGCTTATTCAATTGATGAATAAAATCTTTTCTGTTACCGTCAGTCATGATGATGTTGTTTGTCCAAGAGTTAGCTGTAGAATGAGACTAGGGCGATTACAAATGGCTATTTATACCCACGCATCTGCTTATCAACATCCGCATTCGGTATTCCAAGAATCGACGATTAATATTTATTTTAATTGCTTAACAACATCTGGTTGAGCCAATTATCTTTTCTTATCAAAGCCGTAAATTATTTTTATTCTTACCGTCAGATAAATAATTCCACGAATCGTATTTATTTTAAGTTCTTATCTACTAATCACATCCGGTCGAGCCAATTATTTCTTATCAAGGCTATAAATAATTTTTTATTGTTATCGTCACGATAATTAATTCCACGAATTGAGCCATTTATTTTTTTTATCAAAGCCATAAATTATTCTTATCGTCACGATAAATAATTCCAAGAATCGTATTTATTTTAGTTCTTATCTACTATCCACATCCGGTTGAGCCAATTATTTCTTATCAACGCTATAAATATTTTTTTTATTGTTATCGTCACTATAAATAATTCCACGAATTGTATCTATTTTAATTTCTTATCTACTACCGACATCCGGTTGAGTCAGTTATTTTTTTTTTATCAACGCGACAAATAATTAAAAATAATTTTTTTCTTTCCAATTAACCGCATACGAACAAGTTTAAAATTGCTTATCTAGAACTTGTATTCGATCGTGCCAATTAAAAATTATATTTTCCTTATAAAACAATAATCACAAATCAACAAACCTTTACCACCACCACAAAAAAATACATTTGTTCGAGTTGCGTTTCCACACCACCCAAGAGGTAGCAACTGCAACGCGTTGAGATTTTTTTTATGCGAGTGATATCTCTCCCCAATAGGCCTACAAACACTCGTGCAAAATTTTACAAACTTATTTTAATATCCTCGTTGAACTCGTCAACGTCACCGTTGGCGAGTTTTTTCTTTCCATAATAAGTTAATTTCATCGAATGATTTTTTACAAAGTTCAGTTCATCGTCGGTAAATCTGTTTGTATACGTCTTTGGTAATAAGGTTTGAAAGCTGTCCGGTTCATCCGATTCGCTGTCGAACAATATTACGCAAATACGGAGTTCGCCGTATTGAGTAAATATTTTTCTCATTTCCAACAGTACGTAGCTCACACCGATATCAAGATCGGTCATCCTCCTGAACGGTATCTTCTTTAGAAAACAATATTCATCGTTGAAAATGTTAATAAATGCTACGGTGTCCATCTTAACATTCACAGTGCTCACACTCAAATGGCAATTGCAATTGTGATTTACCTTCTTACACCCTCTTTCCACGACAATTGCAAAACAACCGATAGAGTTCGTTACGATCGATAACTGTACAGGCGAACGGACTTTCCCATAACACTTCGTATCTATTTGCACGTACCATAGCGTGCATTCTTTTCACGTTTTCATTAATCAATTCGCACGAACATAAGTATTCTGGTAGACCACGTCCGCAGTAGTCGAATTTCTTACAATCGAAAGCATGTATTTCACCATTATCATCGTAGTGAACAGAGTGGGTGGCAAGCATCATAAAACAATATTTGCAAATATGCGATGCAATAAACCTCAATTCGTTAACCGAATCGGTGAAAGGCCTCTCCATCATCAATATACTTTACCCCTCCTTATTATAATGAATGTGATGTCTACACATGCCGTCTACAGTATCTATTTTTAAACTGTTTAAATATTCTTGTAAACCGTCGTGAAGTTCAGCGTAAGTAGTGTCGTAATTGAAAACCACTCTAACCGTATTGAAACGGTGTATGTCTGCGGTAATACTTGTTGCGTGAGGAAACGCTGCAATTGTAAGTTTCATAAGATGACGCAACGTTCTTACGCGGTGATTCGGAAAAAATTTAATCGTCCACACCGATGCGGCTATGTCAACGTCCATCGCTAAACTGCGGATGGAATTACACATCGGAAGGTCTTTTAAGGGGGGAAAAAATAGGTTTACTGTAAAACACTCTCCTCACCATTTGTAGCACAATTGATAGTGGGGCCCCGACGGGGAGTCTTATTCTTTAAGATTTTGGGGGTTGGCGTCCCCACAGGCCTAGCCTCTGCAGCTATTCTTCCCACTATACAGTGAGCTGCAGAACACTTTACATTATACACATATACTACACCAAGAACACTTTTATTTATTTATCTATTTATTTATTTTCCGGGCGATGATAACGTTCAACCGTTTTTCGCCCTAAAAAAAAAAAAATTGATAGTGGATAGATCCAATATCATATCGCGTCACGGGCCTTGGAACCACTGCATTCAATAAATGTAAATAAATATCGTTTTTATTTAAATTAAGAAAACAATAATTAGTTACAATTTATTGTATGGGGGTTTAAAGTGTTTTTTGTTTTGTCTACGCGTGTAATTTTGTGTTGTTTGTGTAATGTGTTGTTGTCCTGAAAAGGACAGTTTGGGAAAGACGGAGAGGTGACTAGTTGAATAAATTTTTATATAGCCAGTCACCGCTTGTCTACACATCCCACATGGAAGGTTCTGTTGTATTAAATAACGAACACAATCTATGCAGAATGTGTGACCACACGGTAGTATGGTTGCTCCTACACGTGCAATCAGACATATTTTACATCGCAGTGTACTGGTCAAATCTTCATCCCGTATAACACCTCGTTCTACTGCACATTTCACATTTCTTAATGCCTCACTAAGCGATTCTAAAAAGGTTACATCTGCACCCTTCACACTGGCGATACTGCGCACTAAGTTCCTAATACTGATAACCAATCTTGCTTTAGCGAGTTCGAATGATGTCGATGTTCTCTCACCCATGTTCGTCTGATGTGCAGCTGTGTTGTGAAATGAATGTTGTAGTGAGCAGAGCGACTAATATATATACCTTATCAGTGCTATGGACTCTGTACTTCCTGTTATTTCCCGCTTGCTATTTTTACAAAATTAAATTTAAAAAAAACGGTTACGTTTCCACACCACCAACGAGGTAGCAACCATGGCGCGTTGAGATTTTTTTTTACATGAGTGAAATCTCTCCCCAATAGGCCTACTGTAAAACACTACTCTTTTTTTATATTTTTTTTTTGTAAATGTTTGCAAGTGATTCAGTGCAAGCATAAATAATATTCCTGTCATAAAACCAAGATGGAAGGCAATAACTATAATTGAGATCTCTAACTAAAGATGTTGATTCATCAACATCTTGCAGCAGACTGCTCTACAGCGGTACTCGACGTGGAACAACATGTTCAAACGAAAGCGGTACGTTTTCCTTGATGCAGTTTTGACGAGTTGAGTGGTGATGCACATCCATCCTTTCGTTACACCAACAACATTTTACACACAATTCGTTGAAGGAGTAGTAATAACCGTTTTTTGCCAATTCCTCTTTGTTTTCCGCGTTTGTGTTCGCAATCGATCGGCTTCTCTCGCCAGATCCAACGGCTTCTTACACATCTTCAACCACTCCATGTAGAAACAACCGGTTTGTAACGCACATTTTCCACTCTCCTTGTGCGTGTAGTACGGACAATTTACGATATAATTTGAATTCGGTTTCGGTGCGCCGTCCGGTATCTGACGAACATCGTTATGAAACCGTCGCAAAAATTCCACTTTCTCCAGCCCTTTGGTGTGTATTGTGGCAAACTGCGAACATAACGCCTTCATGATGTCGTTGTATACGACTTCGCCGTAATTCCAATCGATTTTGTGAAAATTCCTCTCCAACCATCCGGCCATCCGTTTGTATTTAGATGTCATCTCGGAGTTTGGGTACGGTGATCGAAAGTGAAGAATCATATAGTTTCCATCACCGACAACAGCAGGTTCTTTAACTATAAACTCACCTCGTTTGCCGAGAAAGCCGTGATACTCGATAACTCCTTCCATGACGATCGCTCATCCGGGTATGAGGATGGCGATATGTAACCATCGACGATATCTATGAAATCACAATGTTGGTGGGGGATATCCATTCGTTCTCCTCCCCCTTATCCGCCTTCTTTTTGTCCTTCTTCTTCTGCTTCTTATCGGTCTTGGTCTTTGTGATCGTCTGTTCAACTGAAGAAGGTTTATCATAAGATTTTTTACGCGGATTTCTCCTTTTGCGGATCTTCGTTGGTTTCAATTTCACCTCCTTCTCAGTCGGTTTCGTAACTTCAGGATGGCGATCGATGTTATGCAAAGAATCGTTCATGAATAGAAACGATTGAACGTCGTCTGGCGAATAAACACCACTTCCTTCCATGACGGATGCTTAACAACTACAGATTTGTGTACGCAGTCGGATTAAGCCTTTTTATACTTTCAAAGTAGAAGTGGTGGGGGTTACCTCCTCCACCTCTTCTTCTTCCTCGTTTAGAGGACCATCATAGTCATCATCATCATGTGCATGTAACGTTATGTTAGGTAATGATATTTTGGTAGCGTTTACCTTTGGTAACACTGTTGTCCTCGCTGAAGGTAACGATGTAGTGATGTTGCTAACTACGTCAGCAGACAGGTTTTTTGAAGAAGATGGTGGTGATACGGTAGCGTTGTAAAAAATGGACAGCACCTCCACAGACGATGAATTACACCATACTAACGGTATGTTAACCGGCGATTGTGCAGAAAAAGTCACTCTACACCGTATCGGTTTGATCGTTGTACAAGATTCATGCGAAAAGTCACCCAGTAACAGTGTTACCATTATTCCATCTGCAATACCGGTTTTAAATATACTAAATGTTATCAACCATTTCGTAAACCGTCGCCACGTAGCTAATATTTGCTTTTTACCTTCCTCTCCCCCCCACCACCTAATTGATCAATCTCAAATACCTCCGGCATTACATACGTTTTTTCACTATTCCACTGAGCGGAGTGTACGTGACGATGCTAACATGTATAATGAGACAGTAGGCAGTCGTGTTGGCCGGTATATTGTTTTTAGTATCGAAATCGATACGTACATCTACTGTTCCTGTTTTAAATGATTCGTTCTGACGGGAACAGTCGATAACTATTAACGGTACACTGGTCTTGAAATCCGCCAAACTCTAAGCGGGACATTCGTCTTGCGGTTTGTTATAATAACCGGACCGAAAGCTGGCGAACATTTCATACATCATATTCACATCTCCCTGTAGATTGTCGTACGGATAGTACTGCGAATTCAAATACAGACGAACGTTTACCAACTCGCACATATCGAAGTGCGTCAATGATTTTGTAGCTTTATCCTTTCTGTCGGTCTGTAAACCGAATATCACGTATCTCGGTCTCTCCGTTTGCGCACATGTTTTTACCGTCCATGAATGAATGTTTGTTTGTGGTAGAGCCGGATATTCGTGGATCTGCCATGTACGAAAAGCAATCGCTAACGGTCTATCTCGTTCTACTACCTTCAACAAATGCAATCGCATCGTATCGGCAACGTGAACATACGGAATTTTCCACGCTATCTTAGTCACTTTCAACTTGGAATCAGGCGCCTCTTTGGAAGACACTAATGCGTTCACGTCGCTGGAAGACCTAAGCAAAACCAATTCTTTTTGACGTTCAATATTATGTGTCTGTAGTCTTCGGCGAAACCCATCAGCATACGGAGCGGTACGTAGAAGCAAAATCTTCCCGTGTTTTCTTCCAAATCGAACTTATCCGACGCTTTGAACTTCCACCCGAAATTTTCCAAAATATTTTCTTCGCTTTTACGCAACGAAAGAATATTCTTTATCGTTGTCGTTATTCCTAGCTTTTGTACGCGACACATTTCCGTGCCGTTTATCTCGTATCGTATCTCTTCGAAGAGAAACGGTATCGCGTTGTTTGTTAACCACGAATCCGTTGCCTTTTTATCGCCTGCTTTAGTAGTTAACGCACCTTCGACCATCAAATAGCTTTTATGCGGTAAAGTGTACACATCTTGTTGGTGTATCGGAATCCGGATTTCATCGTTGTTGTTGTAAGTCGACGAAGCGTACGGTAGATGGGTATGATATTCGTAATGTGTGATCGTGTTATCGAACGAAACACTTTCACCGACGTCCAACATATTCGCTCCTGCCATTACGGTTCACCAAAACTGTAAAACCAAGTTTTCGAAGAAACAACACGTTACGCGATGTTAACGCTTTGGTGTTTGCACGTCGACTGATCGGTTTGCGCGTCGTTTCGCTACTAGTACCAATGCTGTTGTATATTAACCCCATCTATTGGCTTTCTTTACTTCGTTTTCCTTTGTAAATGCAATCTCACCGTAACGGTTTCACCACGAAAATTAATCGGTTTTCCGTCTTGATCGGTAAACTTTATAGCGATATCGTCTAAGCTCTTCGTATTCGCCGGTAGATAGATTATATTCTTCGGCGATTCGATTATTTTGTAACCAGGCGGTACGCTTAGCGTGAATTCATGCTACACGTGTCCCTCTGATCCGTTCGTGTAGGAGCCTCGTATAAGGTTGCATTCGACCCGAACGGTGTTCACGTTGTTAATGGCAACTAACTTCGATGACTCGTGCCATATATTCGCCGTCAGTTTAGTTTTCTCGAACCCCAACAACGGTGCTAAACTATCCGTTGATGTCAAATCGATGGCAGCGCTGCATTTAAGTTCGCATTTTAACGTGTTGTTATTCGGACGCATAAGTAAATCTATTTTGCTTTTGTCTGCGAGTTCATCGCTCAAGCGTTTGGCGATATCATCCACTTCGTACGATCCGGTCGCTAGTGTCAGCTTAATCGGTTTTTGAGGTTTCTTTGGTACAACAGTAAATGTGTTGTTGATTCCCTCTTCGACATTTGGAATCGAGTTGTATGTGGTTAAGTTTATCAACGCCAATTCCCAATCGCCATCAGACAATTCCAATGGCGGAAAGAATGTAGCGTGTAAGAACGACGTATTTCCACTTATGCAGAACATGTTTACCTGTAGGCTGACGAATCACGACTGAGAAATTCAAGACATAAATGACCGCAAATAACCGTGTTTATACTCTGTCTGGCGTTATAATTGAAATTTATAATCGAATCGAGTGGAAAATAACGCATCAATTCGTTAGGTGGACGCAGATTACCGAAACTATCGAAATAGTCCACCGTCCGTCCACGTTTTCTATAACATACCCAGTGTGTTCCATGACCAGTACTGTGGTCAAGATTAACTATCGCAGTTTCGTTAATCTTCGGTTGTGTAGGTAATGCGTCCAACATGAAGATCCCTCGAAAATCGGTTATATTTAGTCTTCTCGCGTACCACATTAGTTCTATGTTCGATAGCGGTCGGACTGGTATTTCCTTTATTGGAGACGACGACGACGTTTTTTTTTTACCGCCCATCCCCGATCCGGTCAAAGGGTAGGGCTGAAGGTATAATCCCCGCCCTGCAGTTCCCGCTTTTCGTTTCATCATTTCGACAAGGCGTTTTATGTTATTCCTTTTTGATCGTCTTCTTCGTCTTCGTACTCTTCCACCGCCGAACTTTGCTTTTAACTTCATCGCGTTTGTAACCGACAATGCCGTAGCCTTTTCCGCGATACTCGAGTCCTTAGCTTTAACTCTTTCCCAAGCGCTATCGGCTAATTTACGATCTGCTGCCGCTCTTCTTTTGTTATCGCTGTACGTTGCGTATGCGATATCGTGTTCTTTACAAGCGGCGTCCAACTTTTTTACACCGGGATCGCCTCTCTTTAATCGTTTTTTAAATTCGTTCCCGGTCCGCAGTACTGATATCCCGGAATATGTAACTCTATCGGTAATAAATCGACCCCTTTGTTTACGACCGTACCCACCACCTTTTTGACACCTTTTAATGCTTTATCGTTTAGATATTCGTTTAGATCTTCTCACCTTACCCTTTTGAACGGGAGAACATTTTGACCTCCTTACTCTTGCCATGTCGGATAGACAATGAACTTGTTTACGACATTCTACCATCTTACATTGGATCCATGTTCGGCAATCGTACCATATTTTTATTCACATCATCCGAGACCGGGGGACGTATCATATTTTTATTCACATCCTCATTCTTCAATGTCTTATCAGTGATCGGAGGACGCACCATATTTTTTGTCACATCCTCGTCCTCCGAGACCGAGGGAAGTATCATATTTTTATTCGCATCATCATTCTTCATTGTCTTATCAGCGATTGGAGGACGCACCATATTTTTTGTCGCATCCTCATTCTCCTTTGTATCTTTACTATTTAGATCTATGTTTGCATAATCGCTTTGGTGATGATTGTCAGCGGTTAATATACGCATAAGCGATATTTGATTTAAGTTTCTGTTAGCGTTGTCGTTAATGTTTAATAGAAATTTATAAAACTTAAATAGTGTGTCATCGATATAACCCTTAGTCTTAATAAGTAATTTTTGTATATGGAATTGCATATCGTCCACGTAGGACTTTGTAGCGAGATCGGTGCTACTCTTAGGCATGCCAGCGTTAGTGATAACAGATTTTCTAGCGTCGATTATTTGCTTTTCATCGAAAAGTTTTTTTCGTTAATAGTTGACAGTAACGACGTCCGTCTTTTCGACAGGATCACCGACTCTACATATTCACTTATTTTGATAATTGACTGCGTTGTAATCATCTTCAAAAATCTTCGCTAAGAATACATGATTTAGATCGTTATGCATTACGTACTCTTCCTTCAATTCATCCCTCGTTATATCGACATATCCTTTGGTCGCGAGATCGGTTAACTGTTGAGGCGACATGGCGTTTGTTATAACACTTTTTTGGATATCCACAACACCGTTTTTAATCGTTAAAATCTCATTTGTCACTTTGTCTACGTATGACTTTGTAGTGAGATCCGTGCTATTAATTGGTGAACCAGCATTTGCGATAACGCACCCTCTCGCGTTAATTGTCTCATTTGTACCGAAAAGGTTTTTCCGTAAATAGTCTACAGTTACGGCGTCTGTTTTTACAATTGGATCGGCGATATCGCACAATCGCCTCTTTGAAAATGAGAGTTATTATTTATTATTCAATTCGCTTTGCTTTACGAACATTTTCTTAACGTGACCGATTGTTGCACCATCATCATCTTCAACAGGCGATCCGACGTTGCACAAACGTCTTTTTTTGATATCGAAATCTCCATCGGCGGTTTTGTCAAACGTTTCGACAATCCGAGTTGGTGGTGGTTGGGAGGTTGCACTCCCAACGCGAGAACGTCCGAACTTGTCGATACTCATCTTCACACTGTTTAAAATAAAAGATTCCCTGTACTACCTTCCTTTATGTATCCGTCTTCTTGCAGTTCTTCTACGATCGAAACTATTTCGTTATTATGACCGGTATGACCCGCACGTTTCGAAGCCAATAAAAGTCGCAGTCTATCGCACAGTTCATTCGGATCGTCCCGGTAAACGTAATCCGGTCTAACCGTTTTCTTCGCTCTCATCAACAGACCCGATCCGGTTATGGACTTTCGTCGTCATGACCGCTTTTCGACGAAAGATGCGTACGAGGAAACAGTCTTTTGATAATATTCTTGTACTTTAACGATCGACTGGAAATTATGCGACCGGTATTTTGACTTTTATGCGCCTCAGTATTTCTAATATTTTCTTATAGTTATTTAAATCTTTGGTTGTATAATCTACAGGTTCGTTCAAAAAAATCAATTGATATAAACCTTTGGAGCCGCTATACGTCTTGTTGTCGATAACTATTTTATTTCCTTTGAACTGGAGTAGTTTTGTTCCGATCATCTATTGACCGTCAATGTTCTTCACTCCATACACGTTGTCTATTTTTTTACCTTTATCCGTTACGGTTAGATCCAAGAAATGTTTTGCACGCTCGCCCAACGTTTTCGGTGTCGACGGGTCTACAGGTTTCACGAACTGTTTTTCCGACGTCGGTGTTTTAAAGAGTCTTCTCATAACCGTTGGTGTCTCTTCCACCTCCTCCTTTGCATTCTCTTCTTGTTCGTTTTTAACATCGTACTTTTGTTTAAACGATTGATTAAGTTCTCGGAGCGGTTCGACAATAGGCTTAAATTGCTTTTCAATAACTTGTTCCGATTCCGTTATTCCTTGCGTAATAGCGCGATGTTTTCGTTTAATCGAATCTCGTATTCTATCGATTTCCATTACCAACTTCGCCCCGACGGGGAGTCTTATTCTTTAAGACTTTGGGGGTTGGCGTCCTCACGGGCCTGGCCTCTGCAGCTATTCTTCCCACTATACAGTGAGCTGCAGAATACTTTACATTATACACTTATACTACACCAAGAACACTACATAAATTACAACATACACACTTACACAATTACACAACAACATCCTACACTGATATTTCTTACATTAACACTCGGTGGTGTTGCGATATCTTACGAAACGCAACCGTAACCCAAGGTGGGAACAAATCGTGCCGATGGGTGAATGGCTCTACGTAGTGAGTCTTGAACGATGTCCTCTGTGCACCAGGGCGAACCCAGTTGTACTTAGCTCTAGCTCCAGTACGCGTGCGCTCTGCTGGAGTGGTCCATTTTTCGCCGGTACTCGTAGGACCAAATTTCAGTTCCAACAATAAACACAATGATGGTTGGTGGTCCATCTGAAAAAACCACCAAATTATGTCTTGCGAAGAGACCTCGGTCAGCTTTGTCTGACGAGGATAAAAGTCCTATGGAAGAGAACTACAAATCTTTAGACTTGAACACTAAAAATATTCGATTCATTGTTCTCCGAAATAGTCAGGAAGGTGGCTCCCTCCTAAAGGTTTCACCTTTCCTTATAAATAAAACTCTTAACAGGTGCAAGTGGCTCCCCGAAGAATATCAGGAAATTACGCGACGGAGCGATTCTGGTTGAAACATTCAACGACGAACAGAGTCGATCAATCTTACGTCTCCGTAATATGGGTGGTATAAATATAAGTGCTGAAAGCCACAAAACTTTAAATACGAGCAGGGGTGTAATTTTTTGTCGAGACCTCTTAGATATACATATCAATGAAATAGTTGACGAGCTTTGCCACCAAGATGTTGTTGAAGTGAAACGTATAATGAAACGGCAGAACGGAACAGAAGAACCGACACCGTCTCTTATATTAACATTCAATCTCCCTGTTCCACTAGAAAAGATTAAAGTGGGTTACCTCTCGGTTCGGGTACGACCATTCATACCCAACCCACGGCGATGTTTCAGATGCCAAGGTTTTGGTCATACTACAACATCTTGTACAAAAACCGAGATCTGTGCTCGATGTTCTAAAGAAGGACACAATGACACTAACTGCTAAGAAAGTGAAAAATGCGCAAACTGCAGTGGTCCACATACAGCCCGCTCCCGAGATTGCCCAACTTTTAAAGAAGAAAAGGCAATTCTCAAAATCTGTACGGAGCAAAAACTATCTTTTCCGGCTGCACGTAGAGAATATAAAAAGATAAATAACTCACGGAACCTGGTTAAACCAGACGTATCTTTTGCCACCGCTACAACTAAACAAATTCCTACAAATGCTAATAATCAGCAGTGCGGATCCTGCAATGAGCTTAAAAAACTTGTTCAGATGCTATCTGATCAAGTAGCTTCACTTACAGCCACTATCTCAGAGCTGACAAAAGTGAATAAAATGTCCTCAGTCGCAGCTAGTGAATCAAACAGTATGATACATACGAAAGTTCCTATTCCCAAAGTCGTACCGCCACGAATAGCGACTATCATAGCTGGCAGTAAGCCACCTAATAAGCTCCCCATAAAGGAAACCCACATACCTATCTCTTCTGGGATGTCAACTACAGCATCCCATTCAAATAAATCTCCTCCACCATCACCTCATATACTGGAGGATATGGTTGAAGAACCACCCGACCCTAGGGCATCGGAGTTCATTAAAATAAAAAATACAAAAAAGAAAAATTGAATCACGTACAACTAATTTTTATATAGTTTCCGAAATTTATTTTTGTATTTGTTTTTTACACTTATGAACATTATTCAGTGGAATGTTAGAGGTATTCGGTCCCGCATTGAAGATATTAGAGTACTGGCGCACACACATGATCCACTAATCATGTGTTTCCAGGAAACTCACCTTCTACAACATGACCGAATTACACTTAGAGGATACTTCTGCGAGAGATACGACTGCCTAGTAGACAGTAGGGAGAGTGGTGGAGTAGCGATTTTCATGAAGAATGGGGTGTCAGCTACAAGAATTCAACTAACCACTGTCATTCCTGCTGTTGCAGTAAAGGTCACTATTCCCTTCAAATTGCATATCTGCAATCTGTATCTCTCACCGAACACTGAGTTCAGTGCTTTAGATGTCTCAAATCTCACACAAATACCATCTCCATCGTTAATAGTAGGAGACTTCAATGCCCATCATATTTCCTGGGGCTCAACCTTCTGCTCCACTCGAGGAAATGTGATAAACAGATTGAGACAAGATTTTGACCTTTGCCTACTGAATAATGGATCACACACATTTATGTCCTTATCAACTGGTGCTGTATCTAACCTTGATCTTTCCATATGCTCACCGAATGTACTCCCTCATTTTAATTGGTCGATTTGTGATGACTTTCACGGCAGTGATCATAGACCAATTATTATTAGTTTCGGTGTAGACTGCGAGATTAAAAGAAGGCCACGGAGATGGATTGTTGAAAAGGCAGATTGGAACGGATACCGTAAAGCATTCCAATCTCAGTATGACGATGGAGCGAACATCCTCGACCATAATTCTTCTTTTACGTCCATGATACTTAAGAATGCCAACAGATATATCCCACAAACATCAGGTAATCCTAGACGTCCTTTCGTTCCATGGTGGAACGATGAATGCAAAAATGCTATTAGGAATCGACGGCAGGCACTACGTAAATCTAATCGTAGGCCTACAACACAACATCTAAATTTATACCGCAGGGTTAGAGCGGTGTGCCGTCGAGTATTCTTGGACGCTAAGAGGAATTCATGGACGAAATACGTGAGCACTATCTCACGCACTACTTCCACGTCTACTGTATGGAAGAAAATTCGTGCAATCATCGGATCACCGAAACAATCTATTCTTGGTCTTCTTGATGAAGGAGAACTCCTTTCATCATCGTCGGAAGTGGCAAATAGTCTAGCAAAATCTTTCCGCTCGGTGTCTCTCACCTCATCATATAATAACGATTTTCAACGGTACAAGATACAAATGGAGGTGTTGTCGTTAAACATTGGTGATTCGGTTCATACAATAAACAATCAACACCATCTATTGTCTTTCAGCAAATGTTTCAGTGTGTTCTCTCCAAGATGAAACCAGACGCGGTTGTATACACTGATGGATCGAAACAAAATGATACAGTTGGGTGTGCATTTGTTGTTAATGAGAGAACTTATATGTTTGGTCTACCCGGTATTACGAGTGTGTTTACCGCTGAACTATACGCTATAAATAAGGCTCTAAACATCATTAACCCTAAATATAGAAAAATTCTTATTTGCAGTGACTCGTGTAGTGCTCTCCAAGCCTTAAAAAACTTTTATTCCAAACATCCTATCGTCATTGAAATTTACAACGCAATCGCTGAGTTGAATAATCGCAACACAGAATTAAGTTTTTGCTGGGTCCCTAGCCACGTAGGGATTCCAGCTAATGAACATGCAGATTCCGCTGCCAAAGAAGCATGTAACCAGCCTCCTTTCACCACCCGAGTTGCTACTTCTGATTTCATTAACTATGTAAAACAATTATTAAGAACAAGGTGGCAAGGTGATTGGACAGCTACCGTTGATAATAAACTCCGTCAGATTAAAGATTCTGTGTTACCATGGAACTCCTTATACAGAAAACCCCGGCGTGAGGAAGTAGTTCTCTGTCGATTGCGGATAGGACACACGAGAGTCACACACGAGTACCTGTTTACAAGAGGACAACCACCTCTATGCGCAAGATGCAACTGCTGCGTGGCTGTGCGCCACATACTCGTGGACTGCATATGTTATGCGGCATTGCGTCGTAAATTTAAACTACCTAGTAACATCCGTGGTATCTTGCGTAACGATAAGGAGGTTTTAAACCGGATGTTTATATTTTTACGTAGTATGGGTTAATGCAAAAAAATTAATAAGTATGTATACTTTCGTAATTGTATGTATTGTCCTATGTATTGTTTTTGTTATCCGAGTAGGGAGCCTTTTACACTCCCTATCGGATTTTTTTTTTTCTATATATATATTCATATTTTTTTTGTTTTTTAAATTCGTCTGTGATATTAGTTGTAAGATTTTTGTGATATTAGTTGTAAGACTGTAAACGTAATAGTTTTAAGTTTTATCTCCTTTTTTAGTTTTAAGTTTTATTTATTTTTAACGTGATTGTTTTTAACATAGTTTTAAGTTACATGTTAGTGTTTTTGTTATCCGAGAATGGGCCTTTTACACCCATTCCGGATTTTGTTTCTGTGATAGTAGTTTTAAGTTTTAATTTTATCTAACAACCTTAAATTACTTTTATTTTTTTATCTATTTATTTATTTTCCGGGCGATGATAACGTTCAACCGTTTTTCTATCTAAAAAAAAAAAAAAAAAAAATTACCAACTTCGCAGACGACGACGACGAGGATGGCATATCGACCTCGTTCTTGTTCGACATTGTGGTTACGAATGATCGGAAAACAGTCGATCACATCACCATCCTAGTTCCACTGATCTAAAGAACACTCCATGTTTTTTGGTTCTGCGTAGGAAACGTATAACATCGATTAACGAAACATTCATTCTCACCGGACGACGATTGGTATTGCACAATTCTCGGAAATATTGCGTCACATCCTGATCGATAGACGGTATCATGAGTTTCGTGCTTGTGTCTTTAAAGACAACAGCCCTTTTTACATTTCCAGCCCACAGCGGAATATCCACAACCGTTAAGTGATCGCGTTGTGGTACCTTTGTCAAGTACCGTGTGGAAAGTCGTCTGATCGGATGACGGTCACCTTCCGAATGTAAATGCAACAGATAGCTCTTCAACAACCAAAATTCGTCCAGCTTCGCTCCTGCATATTCGCATCATTTTCGCAGCAGATCTTCGTTTTGGATTTCAAAGAGTTCGCGTCGTTCGTTGTACCTCAATCCGAACGAATCGGCGTATAATCGCAACGTAGGTAGCGCTTCGTTTAGAAACTCGCCAGAAAAGAGTGCCTGCGCCCTGTTCACGATGTCGAACGGTAATCCTCCTCGTCTTATCGGTAATGTTTCCGGTACGTCGTCGGTAAATTGTACTCCGTAAGCCGTGTCCACAAAACATTTTCTATCGTATGATAACGCTAAGGGGTACAATGTTTTTGGCGACCTGATCGGAATAGTTCGTTCCGTGATCACTATACAGCATCTCGCTCCTTCTAGACGACTACCGTATTCCAACATGTGCATGTAAACGTTTGTGTAGTCCATAGAATCATGACGGTTTCGAAGTTCCAATAAAGGCTTTTTGTACACGAGCGGAGAGGATCTAAATCTTGAAATAAAGTTCCATCCGTGTCGAATTGTGGTGTTGAACATGTTTTTATCGTATATCACCAGTTCGATTGGCATCTCGTACTTGTCACATTCTTCTAAAAATTTTAACCATATACGCTTATTGAAAATCTTACCTTCGCTAGTAATCATCAACAGAACGACCAACGGATAGTCACGATTCATTCTTTTTACATGTCGCCCGCATCGTCGGTCTTTATTTTCACAGTAGTTCACTTTACGACAGACGTAGTTACCGCAAAACTTCTGACGGTCGCTAAAATATTTGGAACACAAGTTGTTTTGCGGTTTTTGTCTAAAACTTATGGCGTTAGCGTACGGTGTTCCGTCCTCGTAGGTGTGTATGCTTGCCATTGTTACCGACTATCAACTGATCTCTTTTACAAAAACATCGAAGCCTACTCTATATCGTCCACAATCGATATCGCTCTCCTTATCCACAACCAAAAATCCATGAGGTTTTCTCCATGCAACACCACACAGACTTTTAAACCGATCGAATTTCATATCGGTATTTACATGATCTTGATATATGTGACGTAAGTTGAGATCGTTGATCTTGTTTGAATATAAGAAGGAGATTTGCGTTTTCCCGTACAAGGTGCTTCCCGGCACTGGAATATGTCTGAGTCAAATAAAAGCTATCGATGTTGTTGTGCCGTCCCATCGCAAAGTACTTGCGAATATTATGTTGCTTTTCGCAAGCTACATCGTCGAAAATCATTATCGAGTTCGGTTCCGCTTCGTCGGGTGCCATCACATGATCGTTTTCTGAGTATGCAAAAAAGCCGATCTCCGGGACACCAGTCATGACTTGTTCTAGAAACTTATATTTCGGTTGGTACAGCGATTTAGAAAACACGTAAATATTTCTGAATCGTAAACCGTCCGGTGAGAACAGCAAGTTGAATAGGACATTTGTTTTTCCGCAATTAGACGGTCCGCAGATAATACATCTGATTGTATTCGGTAGAAGAGGTCCATGACGAGTCCTTTTTCCCTCTCCACACCCGGCTCCTGTATATTCGTCGAAGTTTTCTAGCGTAATATTACCGACCTGTTGACGTTCCAACTTCATGTTTATGACTGATCGATTCACTACACCAAATCCGCCTTATGTATCCAACTGTTGTGTTTTCCATCGAACCCTTGCCACTTTACAAATAGCCTATCGCCTTTTCTTCGTAAGACTTTCTCGACTAAATACACATTATTTGTAACGTTAGTTTTAGTGAGCTCTTCAGCGTAAAATTTACCGCTCACTACCTCACCGTGAACATCGATCAACGTGTAAGTACACGGACGCGTATTATCATGTACCTTATGTACGATAAATATTTCATTCGTCCAATTCGGTAGATATCCTTTGGCGAATGTCTTTTTAAATTTGCTTATACGCACTCGATCGCCGACATTGTATTTCGGTAAAGTAGGTTTTCGATATAGTACCGTATTTAACCGCTGTAAAACAGCGGCTTGGTTTCGCTTATTTACATCTTTCGGTTTCATTCCGATAGTGCGGTGACTGGTGTTGTATTTTGCGATCAATTTCGGTAGTAATTCTAACCACCTGTAGGTTCCTTGTTCGGTAAATTTTCTCCACATCATCGTTTTCAGTGTTCGATTAAATCGTTCGACTATCGACGCTTTTTTATCCGAATGTGTGGAATAGTGATTTATATTGTACGACTGTAATAGCCGTTTAACCGACGGATTGTAGAACTCTTTACCCAAATCGGTTTGAAAATGTCGCATCTTGTGTTTATCCAATATGGGTTTGAGGGCTTTAGCAATCTCCGTACCGGTTTTGGTTTTAATCGGTACGGCAAATGCTAGTTTATAAAAACAATTTATCATCGTCAGTATGTAACGAAAACCTTTGTTCGATTTAGCATACGGTATCATCTCAACAAGGTCAGCTTGATATAGGTCTGAAATACCTTTAAGTTCAACGCGTCTTGTGGGGTAGTTTTGACGTGTCTGTCGATGAAGCTCTTTAGCTATTGACGCCTTGACGTTCATTGTTGTACTGACCGTATTTCGTGTGTGTTTGTTTGGATAGGAATAGGAAGAAAAAAAAAGGATCTTTATTTCTTATTACCCGCCTCATCACTCTTATATCCCGGCCTTGGTACCGGCCGTATCGATAACAATGATAAATCATTAATCGATCTGCACATGTGCAGTTTGGTTAAAGATTTAATGTGTGATCGATTCGGTGGGTTTAGGGTGGTCCTGAAAAGGACCGTTTTACATAAAGGGTCGTTTTACATTTTAAACGGTTACCCGAAAAACGGACAAGATGGCATATGCCGTGTATGTTCCACATACGGATTGTCTGTCTCTTCCCATTTAAACAAACGTATACGACAATAGTCACATCTGACCATATCGTCCATACCTTCATACCTGAATCCATGCATAGCTAGCATCAGGGGGGAAAGTAACGGATTGTCCATATGTGGCCATAACGGCGTATAAATCTTTTTGTTGCCGTTTCTAGTAACCCTGTAAAATGTATGAACTCTATCATAAAAAGAACGTTCCATTATGATTGAGTGTTAACGCAAGAATGAATAAAGTTTCGAATAATATTTTTTATCTCTTAAAAAATTAACTTGTTTTATTTTCCAATTATTTTTTATCTTAATGCAAGTTCCGAAAATAAAATTTATACAAAGAGTTGACTTTATAACCGCGATTAAATGATCGTATGCAAACTGTTTTATTTTCCAATTATTTTTATCTAATTCAACTTCCACTGATAAGTTGTATAACATTTAATTTATTTAATAATTATTTCTTTAAATTTAGTTTATTTTTATAATTTTATTTATTGTTATGTGCAATAATTATTTCTTTATTATGAAATGCATTACGTCTCTCTTTCTCTCTCTTGATGATAATAATTTTATTTATTTGTTATAAGAAGTTTTACCAAAACCGCATAGTTGTTATCGTCACACTGCAGTTAAAATTGTATTTTAATAAAAATTAATTGGTAACCGCGAACTTGTTATCGCTGACACTGCAATTAAAAACAGTACATAAACTAAATTGATAAGATTGCAGTTTACTTAATATTTTTTTTTGTATATATATATATATATATATATATATATAAGTAACATTCTGCATTCAACTTTTCAAATGTTATCATTACGTATTGAGCAAGTATTCACAATGACATATTATACAGTACAGCACGAAATTGATGAGTTGATGAGTGCCTTTCAAGACTTACTTGATAATTTGATGATTAAAATTTATAACGTATTCTTTTAATTGTTTTTTTTTAAATTTAATTAAAGTAAAACTTACCTTGCTAATTAAGATGAAAATATAATGATCTCTCTCCAATCGATGTATTCACTTTTAATAACAGATTGCGAATGATGAAATCAAATATTCTCTCTGCGATCGATGTATTCACTTTCAATAACAGATTGCGAATGATGAAATCCCACAAATTTTTTGCTTATATACAAACACAACTGGATTTAACCGGTTACAACAACTCAAGACACTTTTGTAATAGTGACCCGATAACTTTAAAAAAAAAACATTTTCCTTATCGCATCCGCTCTTATTAGAGACGACGATCCAGTTCGCACGTACGCACTAACGGCTAGTGCGCATGCGCCGATTCGAGTTCCAACGCTGCGATTGGTCAATCGGACAACTTTAGACCACGTCAGTCCCAGGATCAGACGACCAGGATCATCCTCGAGGTACGTCTAGTTTTTTTTTATTCACTCTTGTGTATATATATATGTGTGTGTGCGCGCGCGCGTGTGTGTACAGACTGAAGTGACGTTAAAATTCACAGCTTACGTAGAACATTTTTCACTCATTACATCAGGGAGTCACCGCAGCCGATTGGTTTAAGGCGTCAGTCGGTCGCGTCCCGTCATGACCGGGTTCGAATCCTCTAGCCGACCGAATTTTTTTTCAATTTAAATATTATTTATTTAATTCAAACCAACCGCCACGCAACAGTGCTACCAACCTTTGAAATATTACTGCAATAAAAATAAATCAAGTTGGCAACACTGACGGGCTACTGTCGCCAATGACGTCACAATCCAAGATGGCCGACCACCGCCATCTTGAATTATTGACGTCAGTAGTGACGTTTCCAAGATGGCGGCCTACCGCTATCTTGGATGACGTCACAAATGGCGACAGTACCACCATTTCCGTACTACTGATGTACCGCTTACATGTTTAATTATAGTATCGTCTAAGTTACGCTTAGAGGGTGTAACCCCATCAAAGAGTTAAGTAGTTTCCAGTTACCCTTAATATCATTCTTTTGAAAAATTTTTAATTTATCATTAAAATACTTCTTCGCTTTTCGTATTTCAATATTAATTTTATTTCTATATAATACGTAATCTTTTCGATTTTCCAGGTTAGCTGGTGCTTTTTTCCATTTTTTGAACAGTTTGTCTATACTTTATTTTATTTAGAATGTCATCCGTCATCCATGGCTTTTTTCTATTTTGAATTTTAATCCTATCAGTATTTCTGCGAACTAAAGAACTTATATACAGAATTAATTATATCAACGAATTTCTCATATGCAGATGGATTTTATCCATCTTATTACCTAAGGTGTCATAATTTATGCTATCTAACTTATATATAATTAATGCATTATCTAAGTAAAATGAACCAAGACTGTCATCCATTGGTCGTTGGGATGAATTCCTGTACAACAGATCTGCTATTACCACATAGTGATCAGAAATTTTAGTTTCAATTACTCCAGAAAAAACGTAATCAGGAAAGCCTCTAATAAAAATGTGGTCTATACAAGATCTAACAATTACTCCATCTCTTATTTCCTTTCTCGTTATATCAGATATGCAACACATGAATCCCATTGTATGTAATAAAGTTTGATAGTAACTAACTACAGTATTTTCCTTAGTAAGATCAATGTTCATATCTCCAATTAAGACCGAATTATTATTATTACAATTATGTAGAATATTTTCAAGATCATGTAAAAATTCATGAACATTTAAATCTGGCGGTCTGTGAAAGCATATTATCGTAAAATCATCGGTCTTAACGCCCAATTTCACTGAAACCTGAATGCATAATAGTTCACAACTTGAGACAGTCAAATCCAACATTATTCTTTCAGCACTGAGTGTGCTACGACAAAGAATTAAAATACCACCACCATACCTAATATTCCGGACACAGTGATAAGAGTCATAGCCATTAATCTGAAAAAAAAACAAACTTATTTCATTATCCGTAATGTTTATTTCCGTGAGAACTATCAAATCTACGTTACTATTACCTAGGTGAAACAAGAATTCATCCCAATGACCGCGAATAGTCCTAATATTTAAATGAAGTATACACTCAGTTTCGATAAACTGGAGTAATCTTGCGAAAATTCGTCTAGGTTCGAGAAGTAATTATCAATAGCCAAAAACCGGCCATTAAAAATATTTTTTTCATTAATGTTTTCCATTTCAATAGAGATTCGAAAATATGTCTAAAACGCACAGATTACATAAGCTATAATTTGTATCCCAACCATGATATAAACATTTTATTTAGAAACATATAAATTTTATTTGTAAAGACTAACATAATACTAATCGTTGTTATGATTAATGTCTTATCTACGCAAAAACACAGTATAACCGATTTAGTTAAAGGGGTGAGAGAACATATATTCGATAGAACAAACGCTCGAATAAGATCATAGGTATAACGTAATGATATCAGTATCATATTATTTGATATCAATGTTGTCACCATAACAGAGATAACATTTTTGAGATTGGCTCGCATGAGAAATACATCGTTATGCAAGTCAATTATCCTTATCAATTTAAAGCCAGTTTCTAACAATAAAATATTTTTCATTAAACTATGATTCATTAAACTAAGAAATAAACTGATGCTTATAAACATAGAAAAGCAGCTGCTGAATTGGCATAAAATTAAATTAAGTGAAAGTCTTCCTTTTTTTATACTATTGGAACTGTAATACCAAAACGAATCTTGAGTCATCAATAACAGAATATGATAAATATAAAATGCAATAAAAATATAGAAATAACTAGCTCGTGAACTTACATTTACAGAACTGAATGTAATGAACATTATAATATTATTACGAAACAATTTTATTATACTCTTAGGGATAACGCTATCATAGTTACAAATTTATGTAACTCACTTGATTTTTTTGCTGATCCGCCTCAGTATTAATTTTAATAGCAAACACTTCTTCACTTTTCTTAAAAAATATTTTACCATTTCGTACCCAAACAAATTTGTACTGAAGTTCACCCGCTTTTTGTTTCGTTTTATAAAGTAAGTCTTTTATTGGCTGTACTAGATTTTCATTAACATACACTTTTTTGTCACTTCCATCTGCAAGAACCATATTATTTGTTAGCTTCTCGCGCTTTTTGCTGATCCAGAAATCTCGCGTTTTTCTGCTGCTAAATTGCACTATGATCGGGTGTGAATCAGTTTTCTTCCTAGTAGGTTCATAGACATGAACCTTTTTATTTAAATTCATTTTTAAATAGGTCAATAGTAGGTTCATAGACATGAAGCGGTTCATAGACATGAATCGCTTCTTCTAGCGAAGCGATTTTCGTATCTTTCTCTGTTACGCTTTCTCGGAGTTGTTTCACTTCTTGGAGAAGATCCCTGTTAGATTTCTGTAATACACTAATTTCATTTTTAATATCATCATAAAACAGGGATAGCCTACCAAGTTCATTTTCGGTCCTACTAGAAGAAGCTCTGACTTCAGCTTTGAGTTCTAAAATGATAACTTTTAATTCATTAATACTGGCGAAATCTAATATTTCTTTAATCGAATCCACTGATTTGTTGTCAGTAGATTTGACTGATTTGCGACACTCACTACACATCCACTCTTTTTTCTTTTTCTGCGAGATTCGCTGATATGTATTCTCCGTAATTCCAACGCATTTATGGTGGTAACCATATAAACAAAAGCGGATTCGGTAATTCTCCCTCGCAGGTATTGCAATTCGTCATTTTCAAATATTTTTTATCAAACAGGATTACAATATAATAAAATATTTAACACTGGCATATAAAATACAACATAATTGTTCAAGAAAATATACAATTGTGTATTTAAGATAAGAACTGCTTATCTACTACACTCTGAACAGGAATGCGAATAGAGCGACACACGTCCGTTCAGCACAGCAGCCAGACGTGAAATGAATGTTGATGATGTAGTTTGGCTTTAGACCGAGAACAAGTTGAAGAAAATTTATGCAGCATTTATTAGTCAACATAGAGTAAGTAATCAAGAACATTCTGTAGACACAGCTATTAAGCAATTACAATTGCAACCTATCAATTTACCATTGTTTAAACGTGACATTCTTGAATGACATCACGTTTTTAATATATTTATTGACTTAATCCACGCTCGAAAAGATTTATCAAACATTAAAAAATTACATTATTTACATTCGTCGCTAAGAGACGAAGCTTTAGCCATTATCAAAAATCTTCCAATAACAAATGAAAATTATAGAATCGCATTAGATTTATTGATAAAATTGTTTGATAATAAATTCATAATTGCATATTTTAATGCAGATCGCATTTTAAAAAAGACTGTTTGAAAAGAGAATCATTAGATCTTTTACCTAAATTCGTTAATGTCTTTGTTCATTTGTCAACTGACTTGAAGCAATGAAACTTCCAATTAACATATTCGAATTCATTGTAATTCAATTTCTAACCTCAAGGCGAGATTATAATACTGCCAGACTATGGAAGGAAAGATTATCAAATGAGAGCTGTCCAAATCTTCAAGAGTTCTTAGAGTTTTTTGAGAATGTTGAAGATTATCGTAGACGAGTGGAGGGGAGTGCGGCGATTTACGATAAACAGGCAGTCACTTCCAACCAGTGCAAAAGTGTAGTTGCTCTCCGTAGCTTAAACTTTATGAACACAGACCAGCGGCGGATCCAGGGGGGCGATCGCCCCCTCTCACAACAACCCAACCATGATCTATTTTAAAATAAACTTTTTAGATGCTTTTAAAGCCTAGAGTTTTGAAATTAGAAGAATAATATGGTTGAATATACTACTGATTCTTCAAAAAAGAAGCTTTGAGAGTGTTGAAAATCAACTTTGCCAAAACGCATTAGCAAAAAGAGATGACTGGGATTTATCAATTTTTCAAGTTTTTATTTAAAGGTCAAAAATATGAACACTTAGTAAACCACTCAAGCATTTTTAATGAGTGACGGCTTACTTTCTTTGTTATTCCGAAACATTTTGACCTCAAAAAATATTATATAAGATTTTTTGAGAATTTTAAATTTTGTTACAATTTTTTTTTCACAAAAAAAATCAAATCTTTCAATATAAAACTTAAAACTTTGAAAAAACCTCATGTAATTTTATGGATACCGAAATTTCTCGAAATTATAAAGCAAATACGCCATTATTACAATTAAAAAATCTCGCGTGATATTGTTTTTTTTTTCGTATATCTAAACCCGAAATGAATGTATACGGAATAACTCTCGTAATAAACCACCTACTTGACAACTTTTTGGCAGACAGAGAAGGGTTTTGAATTTATTTTTAATGTTTTTTGTCTATGTACTGTTTGAAGAAAGATTATTGAAGGGATTTTAATGTTTATTTTATTTTATTTATTTATTTTTTTTTTAGGGCGAAAAACGTCTGCGCGTTATCATCGCCCGGATTTTTTTTAATGAAAAAAAAAGTAATTAAAACTAATCTAATAGGTAAGTAGTAAAACTTAAAACTAATATCACAGGTAAAATCGAAAATAAAAACAAATACAACATAACAAGGTCCGAGGTGGTGTAAAAGGCCCATTCTCGGATAACTAAAGCACTAAAAGAATATAAAAAAAAGCTAAAAAAAAATAAAAAATAAAAAACGCTAACATAAAACTTAAAACTAGGTTAGAAACGAAAATAGTAAAAATAAATAAAACTTAAAACTAATACAAACTATATAATAAAATATAAAAACTAAGTTAAAAAATAAAAATTAAAAAAAGGGAAATAAAACTTAAAACTATTATATATATATATAAAGACATACAACTAATATATGTATAAAGACATACAACTAATATCACAGACGACATTTTTAAAACATAAAAGCAAAAAAATAATACCAAAAAAAAAATGTATAAAATTTGACAAATTCCGATAGGGAGAGTAAAAGGCTCTCTACTCGGATAACAAAAACAAAACACAGAACAATAGAAATTAAATTTTTATATTAAATTTTTTGTGTTAACCCTACACTACGCAAAAACAGAAACATCCGGTTTAAAACTTCATTATCATTGCACAAGACACCACGGATGTTTCTGGGTAATTTAAATTTACGACGCATAACATTTGCAGTCCACGAGTATGTGGCGCACAGTCATGCGGCAGTTGCATCGTGCGCATAGGGGTGCGTGTCCTCCTGTCATCAGGTACTCGTATGTCCTATCCGCAATCGACAGAGGACTACTTCCTCACGCCGAGTTTTTCTACATGAGGAGTCCCATGGCAACACAGAATCTTTAATCTGCTGGAGTTTATTATCTACAGTAGCCATCCAATCACCTTGCCACTTTGATCGTAGAGATTGTTTTACATGATTAGTAAAATCAGAAGTAGCAACTCGGGTGGTGAAGGGAGGTTGATTGCATGCGTCTTTGGCAGCGGAATCTGCATGTTCATTACTTGGAATCCCTACATGGCTAGAGACCCAGCAAAAACTTACTTCTGTGTTGCGATTATTCAACTCAGCGATTGCATTGTAAATTGCAATGATAGGATGTATGCAATAAAAGTTTTTTAAGGCTTGGAAAGCACTACACGAGTCACTGCAAATAAGGATTTTTCTATATTTAGGGTTAATGATATTTAAAGTCTTGTTTATAGCGTATAGTTCAGCGGTAAACACACTCGTAATACCGGGTAGACCAAATATATAAATTCTTTCATTGACAACAAATGCACAACCAACGGTATCGTTTTGTTTCGATCCATCAGTGTATACCACCGCGTCTGGGTTCATCTTGGAGAGAACACTGAAACATTTGCTGGAAGACAGTAGGTAGTGTTGATTGTTTATTGTGTGTCGTAAGGTCAAAAGTAAAATTTATAAGGTTTATTCCCCACGAAGGATATGAGCAAGGATACGTTGGAAAGAATGACGGTGTGTCAACATTTATATGCTCCAGCAGACATCGGGTACGGACACCTACAGGTGCAGTACAAAGTGAATGGTCCTCATACGTTCCTAAATTAGGATTTCTAAAGACTGAGTCAAAACCCGGGTGATTTAGCTGTCCTTTGAGACGAGCAAAATAAGATAATAAAAGCTGGTCTCATCTATCCCAAAGTGATGGTTCACCACAGTCTACAAGTAAGCTTGCGACAGGACTTGACCTAAACGCGCCTGTGGCAAAGCGAAGGAAAGCATGATGTACACTATCCAGCATTTTAAGCACGGTTTGACGAGCTGAAGAGTAAGCGACACAACTATAATCAAAACGGGAACGAACAAAGGAATAGTAAAAACATATCATACATGACCGATCGGCTCCCCAACTGGTGTTACTAAGGGCTCGCATCATATCTAAAAGTTTGGAACATTTTGTTTTTTAATTCTTTTATATGTTTGACCCAAGTAAGACGGCTATCAAAAATAGACCTAAAAACCTGACGTAAGGAGATATAGCAATAAGCTCTCCGTTCAGAACAACTTGCGGAATAAAAGGGTTTCGTAGCCGAGAAAAGACTACACATTTCGTTTTGTCGGATGAAAATGTGAAACCAGTAATCCTGGACCAAGCTTCAAGGTGAGATATAGTGTTCTGTAGTAGTCTCTCTGCTGTGGGTGTTGAACAGCTCGCAATGTAAATAGCAAAATCGTCAACAAATAGAGAACATGAGACAGGAGCCTGCACACAATTGGTAATACTGTTTATGGCTACAGAAAATAAGGTGGCACATAATACACTACCTTGAGGCACTCCATTCTCCAAGATGACACTACCTGTGCGCAAATCGTCTATAAGAACACGAAACGTTCGGTGATTTAAGAATCCTCGGATAAAGGCAAGCATATTGTCCTTGATTCCCCATTCTTTGAGGGTGTTAAGAATACCACGTCGCCAGGCCATTTCGTACGCCTTTTTTATATCAAAGAAGATTGCGACGAGGTGCTGGCGGTTTGGGAAAGCGTTTTGTAAGGCTGTTTCCATTGACACTAAATGGTTAATGGAAGATTGTCCTTGTCGGAAACCACACTGTTCTGGAGATAGAAAGCCATGTCTCTCCAAGTACCGTATAAGCCTGCGGTTTAACATTCTCTCCATTATTTTACACAAAACGCTTGTTAAAGATATAGGGCGGTAACTTGAGGGGTTGGTTTTGTCTTTACCAGGTTTTAGTACTGATATAATAAATGGCTTCTGACCAGCCGGGTGGGAAGACTTGTTCCGAGAATAAACCATTGTAAATATTTAAAAGATGTTGTAGTACCGAATTAGGAAGGTGTGAAAGTATGGCAAGGCGTATGTTGTCCGGTCCAGGGGAAGTGTCAAGTGCGTGTAATAATTCCTTAAATATGAATGGTGTGTTTAATTCACCAACCGAATCACCAACGTTTAACGATAATACTTCTATCTGTATCTTGTACCTTTGAAAATCGTTATTATATGATGAAGTGAGAGACACCGAGCGGAGAGATTTTCCTAAAATATTTGCCACAGCCGAAGATGAAGAAAGGACTTAATACCGAAAATAGATTGTTTCGGTGATCCGAAAATCGCACGGCTTTTTCTCCATCAAAGGAGAAAAATCTATTTTTTCTCCTTTGGGAGAAAAAAATAGTGGGATAGTGCGTAAGATAGTGCTCACATATTTCGTCCATTAACTCCTCTTAGCGTTCAAGAATACTCGACAGCATACCGCTCTAGCTCTGCGGTATAAATTTAGATATTTAGTTGTAGGATTAAATGTGCGTAGTGCCTGCCTTCGATTCCTAATAGCATATTTGCAATCATCATTCCACCATGGAACGGAGGGACGTCTAGGATTACCCGATGTTTGTGGGATATATCTGTTGGCATTCTCAAGTATCATGGACGTAAAAGAGGAACATTGGTCAAGGATGTTCGCACCATCGTCATACTGTGATTGGAAGGCTTTATGGTATCCATTCCAACCCGCCTTTTTACAATCCATCTTCGTGACCTTCTTTTAACCTCGCGGTCTACACCGAAACCAATAAGAATTGGTCTGTGATCACTGCCGTGAAAATCATCAAAAACAGATCAATTAAGAAAACCCACCGGGTTGGTCTAGTGGTTAACGCGTCTTCCCAAATCAGCTGATTTGGAAGTCGAGAGTTACAGCTTTCAAGTCCTAGTAAAGCCAGTTATTTTACACGGATTTGAATACTAGATCGTGGATACCGGTGTTCTTTGGTGGTTGGGTTTCAATTAACCACACATCTCAGGAATGATCGAACTGAGAATGTACAAGACTACACTTCATTTACACTCATACCATCCTCATTCATCCTCTGAAGAATTATCTAAACGCTAGTTACCGGAGGCTAAACAGGAAAAAGAAAGAAAAAGACCAATTAAGATGAGGGAGTAAATTCGGTGAGCATATGGAGATCGATATTAGATACAGTATCACATGATAAAGACATCAATGTGTGTGATCCATTATTCAGTAGACAAAGATCCAAGTCTTGTCTCACTCCGTTTATCATATTTCCTCGAGTGGAGCAGAAGGTTGAGCTTCTGATGATAAAATATTTTCATTAACTGTGCTATTTAACTGAGTTAATCTTAAACAATTAAATTTTATCTGTTAGCCTCATAAAACATTTTTAGTTTATCATCTACTACAGCAAAATGAGACACAAATATATATTTTTTTCAATTCATTAAAAGTATTTATATATTTTTTTCTTGTTAACCTTCGGGAGCACCGTCAGGAATTACTTCAGAAGGTGAATAAAGGTGATATGTATGAGTGTAAATCAGTGATTATCAAACTTATTTCTTTTACCGCCCTCTTTGAAAATCAATTATTTTTCAGCGTCCCCCATTTTTTATACACCCCTAAAACTTAAAAACCACAATTTCATTATTTTAATTAATTTAGTTGTATTAGTCGGTTCTGATGTTTAAACTTACCTTCTAAACTAGAAATTTTTACCAGTGAGAACAAATAAAACCCAACTTTATAATATTAATAATATATTTTAATCAAATTAAAAGAAACAATATAAATATGTAATCAGTTTTCGTTTTTATACTAATCTAATGAGATGGATGAATTTGATGATATTTAATAAGTTTGTTGATATCAGGTTCGATTTTACTCAAAAACAGTCGTAAGTCGCCGCGTTTGGTAACTTGCAAATGATTTCTCTTTTTAGTAAGCAGCGTTGTCACAGCGCTAAATCCACGTTCACACAAATATGACGATGGGAATGCTATCAAAAATCGTTCAACGATAGACCACAATCCAGGGTACAACTGCGGAATTGACTTTTGTAGCCAAAATTGTTGGTAGCCATTTTTGTATTTGATTTTTATTTCCTCGTTCGTTGTCAGTTCTATAAGTTCTTCTTCCAACTGGGGTGATATTGCTATGTTGACATTTGAAAAAGGATCTAACACCCAGTCTGGTATTTCCAATTTCAAAATGTCCTGGAATCTTTCAATGAAATCACTGTGAAGATTTTCCAAATGTTGGCAGTAGACGAGCAAGTCGTCGTTGTTGCAGGATACTGATAAATTGGGAAAATTATGGAACTCACGTCTGCCGATATTCTTCTTGTGTAAGAGCAGCTTGGCTACGAAAGCAGCGACGACATTTTTTGTTTTTATTAAGTTCAAGTCATCGCCTTGAAGTTGGAGATTCGTATCATTAAGCAATGTATAAAGGTCTGTCAGGTATGCGATATCATTCTTTGATGTGATGAGGTTTTCGCGCAATTCTGTGTCTGTTTTCCAAGAACTCTATGACAGAGTCAAACAGATTGTAAAAACGAGTCAGACAATTTCCTTTTGATAGCCAACGCACTTCTGTGTGAAAGATTAATCTGTTGAAATCTTCATCATTATCAACACAAAGCTGATTAAATAATCTGTCATTTAAAGAGTTGTTTCGGATTTTATTGACTGCTCTGATGACATGTTGCAATGATTGAAATAGTCGTTCACATAAATTTCTAGCAACTAAATGCTGTCGATGTATAACGCAATGTACAGCAAGGACATCAGGAATTTTGTTTTTTAAGTACGATATGAAGCCTTTTTGACACCCCGTCATAGCTGGAGCACCATCTGTAGCAGCTGATATAATATTCTTCAACGGAATTCCTTTTTCATCACAAAACTTTTCCAGTGTTTTAAATACGGTTTCTCCTTTCGTGTCTGTCTCTAAATTTCTAGCAAATAAAAGTTCTTGACATATTTTTTCATAATAAATCTCACGTAAGACAACAGCAATGCTACATTAGTTGGTAAAGTGGACTCATCCAACTGAATTGAAAATTTACTAGTCTTCAGATGATTGCACAATGACTTTTCAATCTTTTCAGCCATTTCATCAATTCGTCTTTGGACAGAACTATTGCTCAAAGGAATTTTTCGAATTATATCTGCCGCCGGTTTATGGAGCACAGTAGTTATAACTTCTTTTATCGCCGGAAAAATTAACGTTTCTCCGTTGGTGTGTGGTTTACCTGTTTGAGCAATTAACAGAGAGATATTGCATGAAGCTCGAAGTCCGTCATCGTCTTGCTTACCAGCCATCGAAAAAAGTTTCGATACACTTGGCTGAGCATTATGCTTCTTTTCCAGATCTTGAAAATAGGCTACATTTTTGTCCTTCTTATCCGGATGCATTTTATTCAAATGATCTTGAAGTCTTGAAGGCTTCATCGCTTCGTTTGAAAATGTTTTTGAACAAAGAAGGCACAAAGGCAAAGATGGGTTTGTTGAATTTTCTATGAATCCATATTTAATATATTCTACACTGTATTGCCGTTTATTATTTTTTGCTTCCGACATGGCTTTGTTTTCAAATTTATGTAAATAAAGTGTTGAACTTAAATACTTGTTTAAAGATAGCGCGCGAAACCACAAATGAAAATATAAGAAAAATTACGAGCTTTTATATAGGATTTAAATACAGCAAGTAACGACAGGAATAAGACAAACACGCACAAACTCGTTTATCTCTTTCGACGCACAATCGTACTGAGCAAGTATCGATGAACCAGCCGATTTCTACCGGATTGCACCAATAGCATTATTTAAGGTTAGCATTTAGTCGGCAAAGTAAGCATATTGTTCAGCATATACTGGTATCTATTGATGATTTATTGTACTATTATTGTACTAATTTATTAGAACGAAACTATTTTTGTTGTATATCTTTCTCATTTATATAAGATAAGATTCTCATTATAAGATAATTAAAATTTTATATTTCGACTAGTAAATAATACTATATAATACTATAACAATAATAACTTATTTAACTACGGAAAATAAATTAATATCATTTCGTATTATAGATAAATATGGGTAATTTTTCATAGAATTTTAGTTTATAATTTAGAACTGGTTCAAATAAAAACCGCCGCCTAAGCCAGCGTTTTTATTATTTGTAATATTTAATATTTATAATATATAGAAATAGTAAACGATGTTTACAATAAGTAAACTGTTTAGGCTTACTATACTATTTGACATTGGACGGTAATGGATTAATTGTAAAAAAAAATTTCTAACACAACTTTTTGAACAATAATTATATACGTATTTCCATTTTATGTAAAAATGATAATTCTTACATCAGTAATTTCTTATAAAATGCTAGGAATATATTGTAATATGCACTTATGTTAAAAACAAGAAAGAAAGTAAAGAAAACTTCAATTTATGTTAGTTTACGTATGTATAATATTTTAAAACTCTGCATGGTAGTTTTTTCCTAATGTTTAAAATAATTTCTGGTGCAATGTAATTAAGGTAAAATTGCTCTAATTTTTTAACTATCATCGATCATGTTCCTTTATCCGCAGAAACTTGTTACAACTTGATTGCGTACGGTGTGTGGGCTATCCTACGAAATCTATGTTAAGTATTTTAAGTTTTTATAACATCATACAGGGTAGAAATATAAACTAATTATTCGTTATTGTTTAGTAGGTGGGTTTTAATTTTAGTGAAATTTAAAATACTATATAAAGTAAATGAAATTACAAATTATACATCGCCCCCCTAACCCACATCAACGCCCCCATTTTTTCTGGGCTCCTTAACGCCCCCCTCTAGGTTTCAAATGCCACCAAGGGGGCGTTATCGCCCACTTTGAGAAAGACGTGTAAATGAAGTGTAGACTGAACATGACCAGTCTCAGTTCTGATATGTGTGGTTAATTGAAACCCAACCACCAAAGATCACCGGTATCCACGATCTAGTGTTCAAATCCGTATAAAAGTATCTGCCTTTACTAGGACTTGAACCTCAGAACTCTCGACTTCGAAATCAGCTGATTTGCGTAAACGCGTTCACCTCTAGACCAACCTGGTGGGTAAAAGTATTTATAATTAGAAAATTTATCTTAAACTAATTTCTCTAAAGTTATAGATGACAAAATGGATAATATAAAATAATATAGCTTGTACCTGACCTTATTTTTGAGCGAGCCATTGATTCCGTCTTTGTTTTTTTTTATCATATCGATGTTATGATTTTATATTTACTTTGATGTTTTTACTAATATGCGCACAATTACTTACACACACACACACACACACACACACACACACACACAAACATTTTGTTTTTAAAAATGTTTGGTTCTATTCACACAAAAAAAAAATCAAAATAAATAATTAGTTAATACCTTTCAAATTAACTTTATAGTATTTCACATATTTACATGTAGAAATATGATATTTTCGAAATTCTTTGCTGCAAGTCTGTTTCGTCTTTCTGTTATTAACTGTCCCGCTTTTGAAAAAATTCGTTCACAGGGAACAGAGGTTGCAGGAATGCAAAGTCTAGTTTGCATTATTTTGAATAATCTTGGATTAATTAACCACCTTCCTTTCCTTTATAAATTTAAGTAGTTATTTATCCAAACGATTTTATTATGTTAGCATTATTAAGTTATAATGATTATTTTTATTGATTGCAGAACATATTGAGCCGACACAAATTTGTAGAATTAAATGAATAATGTACTTAAAGTAGTCATTAATCTCTTATGTTTAAAATCACCCACTGTAAAATTTTTCCTCATAACTGAAAAAAACAAACAGTGTAACAGAAACAATAACCTTTTGTTATTTTCAAAAATCAGTGCTTCACTTCTGAGCTTTTCCCTGATGCTTTGAAATATACACAAGTGCCAATTTATTAGAAGGGTCTTCCTACTGATCCAGGCCTCTATTGGCTTGTAAGCCTAGTTCCTGGTTTGTACAGTGTGATCCAAGGTCTGATAACCAATAGGTTATTAGTAATTTCCCTTGACAAAATCCAAATTGATTTGGTTTATACTTAAAAGTATTAGACTGTGTTGTAAAATCAACTATTGGTGCTTTTGTAACAAAACTTTATGTAGCTAATAACAGTATGTGACCTTAACAAGGCATTTGATGTAGTTTATTTCAGCCATATTTTAAAGAAGTTCTGTTGTGGTATCAATAGTAATTCACTGAAAGTCTCCCTGTCACTTCTAACCAACAGAAGGTTGGATGTCTGTGTGGATGGAACTCTAATGTTAAAAACACTGTTCTAAAGGAGTTACTATTGCGTCTGTTTCACCATCATGTTACTGAAAATAAATTTTCATGTGTTCAACCATTGAAGAGTTATAAGGAGATCAAGCCCATGAATTCGCAAAGCCAATACAATCAAAATACAAAGAAATTTAAATATTAAAACAGTCATATTAATTGTAATCAGCAATAACTTCCAGGAAAGGATTATGGTCTCCAAGACGACATCTACATGAACTCAGAGTGTGGTTGCAGTTGGCATTTCTTATGCTGTTATATGCAGCCCACTGATCGGAATGGGTAATTGTTCCTGGCGTAATTTTTTCAACAATTATGGGTAGGAAAGTCACTTGTGTCAGGAATGGCACACAGGAAGCATTTATTTGTTTCACTACATACGCCACCAAAAATCCATTGACTAAATTGTTGTCACCTGCGGTTATATTAACTTTTTTAAAAAGCGATTCATCTGTTTCAACATTCATGTTAGGATTACCAATTTCTGTTGGATTCCTAAGCAATTTCACCTCACACACCTCATAAAAAGTTATTCCAGTCCACCGCTGTTGTATGTGAAATGTGTTCAACTCCCTCTTACAAAAAGTAATACTTATCATTTTGTAACTCACAATATATGAACAGCAATACAGTAGTATAATCATAAGATATGAAATCGCTACTAAACAACTTCCTCACTGACTGTAACTGAACAACTATCGTGATATCTGATTACCTAAATAGGATGTACTTATTTAGATAAAATAATGAGAGATAAATGTATTTAACAGTCAACAGCTCCTTCATTCTGACTGAATATCACTATCGCTTAACTAATAAAGATAAACTATAGTTTTAATAATAATAAAAACAAAATCCTGTGATGGGCATCTTCTGGAAAAGTACCCATAATGTTTAGATTGAGACTAGTGCAAAATTACCGAGTGAGACTAGACATCTAGATTTCTTTCTTGATCCCATTCTAACCTGGAAGTTTCTTGTGAAATATTTATGTATTAGTCACGTCATGTCTATATATCATTCTATTTTTTTTTGGGAGTGTTGTGTGTGATCATGCTTAATCCCTTAAAGTACTGCTTATATTTCAACCTATTCCAGTGCCATATAATTTATGGAGTACATATTTCAAACATTCTTCCCTTGTTAAAACAAAAAAATTATTTTATACAAAAAAAAAAGTGATTAGAATTATGCTAAAAAAAAATTGTATATAAAGAATAATTGTAGATTTCTATTTGCATAGCTTAAATATTGACCATTGTTTGCTTTTTATGTGAAGGTGAATTCAGTTATATTTTCAGTAACATAAAACATATGCTTGATACAAAGTACAGGGTTGGTCTTGATTTGTCAAAATTTCAGTTGGAAATAACTAAAATTAGTTGGTTTTCTGTTAGTATGGCTTTACTTAAACTGTGTGAGATTTTCAAGAACAACCTGGTTGTGCTTTTAAAAACAAATTGAGGATTACAATCATACTCTCCAGCATTTTTCTCTGAGATTTACTATACGCCATTTCTGAAACAAATTAGATTTCAAGAGGATGAAGTTGTGTTGACCAAGTTTGGGCCACAACATACATTGAGGTTGGATTTCATATAAGACAAAAGCAATCTTCACTGATCTTTCTTATTCATGTAATGTATTTGTAGGAAGAGCCTGTTGATCAAGCTGGTGCTTGATCGACCAGCTCAGCTGTACCTAGTAGCATCACATACCTAAAAATTTTCAGATTGAGTAACATGTTGGGATATACAGTTATTTGTTTTTATTTATATTTTTTTAATTGTAGCAGTTGCACAATTTATGTAATAGGCCTTAGGGCTCAGTTCTCTCTCCATTGCTTTTTAATTTGTTTATTCATATAACTTATCACTGATGCTTTCAATGAAGTTTGTTTATGCTAATGATATTTTTCTGACCTATCAAAACTATGTACTCTTGAAGTAATAGAAAAAATACTTTCTCAAGATACAGATTCTCCAAGATCTGTTTAAACTGCTACAATTCATTTCAGTTATATTATGAAACTATTTTTGCATGAAATGTTTGGTTGCTGCTAGGCTAGACAGATTGCTTCTTTTAAAAAAAAACAGTGAGAAGACTGTAGCTAAGGTATGTGCAATAAATAACAAATTGAATTTTGGGGCTGTGAAACTAATAATGAATAATATTATTATTCTAAATACTTGTCCTAATAATGGGCATTAAAACAATAACTTTGTGAGCTTTCCTGAGGATTAAGTGATTGATTTTGATTCCCAAGATCCTTGAAGGGTTAAAAGATTTCCAGGTTGAACTTAGTTTAATCCTTCTTAAATTAATGTAACACGTGTTTGTTTTATTTATTTGGATAAATCATCTTTGTGTCAGATAAGAAATAATTATGTTAGAACATGTGCAGTTGTTAGTGTTATATCAAACAATTATATATATATAAAATAAACAGTTGTAAAACTGTTTAAACAATTATATGTGTATATAAACAATTAATTAAAGAAAAACACTTAATGTTTTTACCCCCTTTTAAATTTCACAAACATTTTCGTAGTGCGCACTGCTTCATCAGTGAACAATTTTCTAATTTTGTAAATGAGCGTTTATTTTTATGTATGTGATTTGCATAATTAGATTTTGTTTTCCCTATTTATATGCATAAAAGTACTTGTTCTTGAAATTGCTTTTTAAATGAACTGTTAGTCATGCCTATGTAAAATTTATCTTGGTTAACAGAACCACATTTTATTTTATGTATACCTGCCTTGTTATGAATGTTATTTGTTTCAGCTTTAAAATTATTTATCACGTATTTAATTTTTTATTTCATGGTATGGGCTTGTACTGTGCGTCATTTTGTAATTGTTTCAATATAGTGATTTTTTCATTTGGGTTTTTTTGTTTAAATGTGATTTTTTTTTTAATCATGGGTTTTTTCATTATACCCATTATATTGTCTAAATATTTTAAAATTCTGTGAATTGTAACCCTGTAAGTTGAAATTTTTTGGTGATGTAGATATATGGATTTATTATTTATGTTTGTAGTATGGGTTTCTATAGATTCTAACTTTAGTTTATTTTTATTCTTTTTTATACTTAAATCTAGAAAAAGTATGATGTTATTGTATTCTGTTTCTAGTGTATATGTAACATTTTTATGCAATCCATTTAATTTTTTTGAATTATATTGTATTCATAACTGATTGATTTGTTTATTGTGTATTACTAAAACATAAACCATGTATTGTATAAATAATTTTACTTTATGTGTATGTTTTATATTGTTAATTACTATATCATCCATGTTTTGAATAAATACTTCAACCATTATGCTACTTAATGGAGAACCTGTACGGAGACTTTTTTCTTTTATGTAGTAATTATTAAAAGAAGAATAATTTTGATTTAAATTGTAAAAGAAAAATTGTTTGTTTAATAAGTAATTGATGCATTTTATTTTTTTAGTTTCTTTAAGTAAAATGCCATCTTTTATTATACAGATTTTTTAGTTATAAGTTTTCTTTTAATGGTACGGTTACAAATTTTGTATCAAGATGCATTTATGTAATTGACTAAAGGTCTTATTGGAAAAGCATCTTTATAAATCTGAAAATGCTGCAGAAAATGGATTGTTATTTATATATTCTTTATTTTCTTGAATTAATTCTTTACTATTTAGCATCATCCTAAGTTCATTGAATTTATTTGCAGAATCATACTTAACTTTGTTATAATTATCACTGTTTCGGAATGTATCCATTTTATTATTGCATTCCTCTTTTTTTGTGGTGACTGGAACATTTATTTGCCTGTATAATAATGGAATTAGTTTCTACATGTTTGTTTTAAATTATTGAATTTTATGTTAAGTTTATTATTATCATCATCATCATCTTTTTGTCTTCTATTATTAATATTTTTTTTTAAATTTTGTTTGCTTTGTTATTATGAAATAAATTCTATTCATTTGGAAAAATATATAAATTAATCTATATTTGTTCAATTTTTATATATATTTTCGTATAATTATGATTTAATCTTAATTTTAAAATATAATTATCATTTTTATTTAATGATATATTGATTAGATGTAAATAAGATTTGCCAAAATCATGTTTTATCCATGATTGATATGATTTGCTTTATTATCTATTTGCACTCTTAAGGAATTTCTTATTGGTCTCCAATCACTTTGCTGCTGCTAACAGGCCAGGTATGTTGTGTAGACAAATGCAATTACCACTACCAGATTTTATATTATTAGTCTATTTAAATTACTTATAATTAATTTTAGCATGTTTATTTTTATTATTTCTATAACACAGTTAACTTAGTTACAGATAATTCAGTTTGTGAATTTTAAAAAGGAAAAAATCGGATGTGGATACCACATGACTTCTTTGTATGCTCATTAAATTACATACTCATAATCTGTACTGATTTTCGTGTTTATATTTTTTGTTTATGCAGGTTCTAAGAATCCTGCGTTCAACTTTAAGCAAAGGTTCAGTCCTATTTTTCTGATTTAATCTAAATAAAGTCTCGCTCGCGTAAGTAATTACTGGTTTAACCACAGTTTTTGTAATGTCTAATTTTAGTGTTAATCGAGAGCGATTTTTTGTTGTAAGTATTTTTGGTTACTTGTAGCACTCTAAATAATGTATTAAGTCTCTCAGTCCAATTTTGTTTTTCGTTACAATTACAAGTAACGATCTCTCCAAGATATTTAAATTTTTCTACAAGTTCTACTTTGTTTCCATTAATATTCACAGAATTAATAACTAAAGGATCTATAGCCATCATTTTAGTATTTTCGTAAGAAATTTTAAATCCAATTTTATTCGCAAGTTCTTCTATACTTGTTATTTGTATTCTGGCTTCTGCGATACTATTAGCTAATAAAGCTAAGTCGTCGGCAAATCCTAGGCAATTTAAATTTAAGTTATTTCTTTTGTATCCTATGTGAATATTTTTTGGATTAATTTTAAACCATTCGCGCATCAGAAATTCTAGTGCACAATTAAATAAAGGCGAAAGTCCGTCGCCTAGTCTCAGTCCGGATTTTATGTAAAAAGGTTCGAAAAATTCGTCACGAAACTTCACTTTAGATTTTGTATTTGTCAATGTTAAACCGATCATATTTACCAATTTAGGATCCAACCCGAGATTTCTCAGAATTTTTAACATCGAAGGCCTATGTATGCAATCGTACGCTTTTTTGAAATCAATAAAAGAAATAATCATCTGTTTTTGCTTTCTATTTTAAATATCTATAAGTAATTTCAAAGTAATAAATTGATATGGACAACTGCGCCAAGGCCGAAAACCACCTTGGTAATCGCCTAGCTCGCTTTCTAGTTGGTCCTTAATTCTATTGTAATAATCTAGATAAAATTTTATACGTACAATCCAATAACAAAATTCCACGATAATTGTCCGGATTTGTCTTGTCGCCTTTTTTGTGAAAAGGATGTATAATAGCTGTCGTCCAATGTTCTGGAAGTTTTTCGGATTCCAAATTTTAATCAGAGAATTATGCAAAGATTTCTTAACTGATTCTCCTGCATTTTTCCAAATATCTGCAACTGTCTGCTCTTCTCCGCGTGCTTTATTATTTTTAAGTTAAATTTTTTCGTATATACATATATATATATATATTTTATACAATTAATATTTATTATAAACATTTTTTTGCAATCAGAGGTTAATAATTATTAATAAATCAATATATTTAAATTAAAAAAAGGAGATGAAGTCCGATTCGAACCGACATTTCTCCTTGTAAGATCCAAATATTTCATTAATTAAAATTTTATTTGGCTATAACTCTGGAACCAATGAAAATAAATATCACTTATGATATATCGTTGAAAGGCTCTCAATGAGGGCTTATTACTGCAGTTAAGAAAAAGTCCAAAATCCAACTTTTTTTTGGATTTTGAACTTTTTTAGACACTTTTGGTTCAGTCGATTGCAGTCAAAAGGGAAGGTGCGTAACTAGATCTTACAACAATCCTAAATCCAAATTTCAACATCCTTCAGCTAATAGTTTTTAAGTTAAGCAAGATACATACGTACAGACTTCACACCAAAACTAGTCGAAATAGATTCAGGGGTGGTCAAAATTTGTTTTTTTATGCATCATCATTAGATGTGCTGTTAGTATTATGTGTAAATTTGAAAAAAAATTAATTTGTATCAAAATAACAATGCACAGATAAGTTGAAGAGGTCTATCTAAAAAGGGTGCATACAAGAAAACCATGTTTTTAGAAAACAAGGAGTTAAAATTTGTAATGCTTTAATTCATAATTACTGAATATTTGTTTTCTAGGCCCAAATGAGAAGTTTGAAATTTACACATTTTTTTAAATCATATATTGAAATTTACTTATTTTGATATAAAAAACTGCTGAAGAAAATTTATTTTCATAAACCTTTTTTAGAGAAATGAACTTTTACTATGTTTTTTTATACAGATGGCTATTGTTGAATGATAGCATTCAACAATATTCGTTAACACAAAAAATAAGTACAGTATATATTATTATTAAGAAATATTTACGTTTATTCACTAAAATCAAATCATCAAAATATATATACATATACATTAGAAAAGGATTATCCTTGGTTGATAGACTGAAAAATGAAACAAATTTTCCTATAAAAAAGCAAAAACAGTAATTTAGCTTCTAACAATATAATCAATATTAAAATTATCTGTACAATAATTTCATAATTTTCTTCCATAGTTTCAACCACAGGACATTCACGTGAACCTTGAAACACTTGTTCAAATCAACTAATAGCTTGTGGTTCTAAAACCTTAACTTCTTATAATACTTGTAACTTATAAACTTCTTATATTAGTCTCTTTTGATGCATTAATTTGAACTCGATCTTTCTCGGGTAATTGTTTCAATCCATGACAATATATTTTTTTCTGAAGAATGTGAAACGCATAAATGTTTCACTATAAGTTGTCACTGCTGCCAGTCCACCTGTGGGTGGAAAAGTCAACCTTGTGAATGACTGTACTTTAAAGACATAGTTCTTCACTGAAGGTTTTTTTCATTATGTTTTTAAATCTTTTTGATTATTTCTGTAATATTAATGCACAATTTTTGACAACAAAGCACTTAGGGTTTTTCATGCAGCAGCAAGCAGTTTTACGTACTTGTCTAAGGTGTGAATTTTCTCTTCCTTTTTTTCTTTTAACCACAAAAACCAAAGTTGCAGTCACATCGGCAAAAAGAGTTAGGATTCATATAGGATTTTCAAGATATCTCTTACTTGATTTATTTCTTGAGTAACAGAACTCTCTATTAGGAATAAGTGTTAAGTGCTCTTTAGCTAGATCCCAAACATTATTATCTATTGAACAACATCTATTTTGATGGGTTCCATGTTTCTCTCCAAATGATTCATTATTTCGGATTTCTGCTGGATAATTCATAACCTTTCCTCTGAAACTTGATAGAGACTATGTAAAACATTTTGACAGATAATTGTTTCTGAACCACTCATTTTTACACTGTACTTCCAAATATTTTCCCCTTTTGCGGATAGCACCTACATGATAAGTGAAAGAAGATTTACAGTGCATTAATCCAGCTAGTAGAACATCTTGCTGTTCTTTACAACCCTCACAAAAAAAACTGATTTTACAGGATCTATTAGTTTTCAACATTTATTCTTTTACAGCATATTTCTTTACAACTGTCCAAAAGAACCTTAAATGGTATGCCAGAATTTTTCTTATCAGAATAAGAAGTCCCTCACCTTAATATCTTTGTGTGTTCTTGTGTTTTTTGTAGATTAATTTTTACAGTTATTTTTTGTTTTTTTTTTCACTAATACCTACAATATAATTTTCATCTGATACTCATATTTGAAAGAAACAATATCAAAATAAAAGCACAGTGAACTCCAACAACAAATATAAGTATAACATCTAATATAACCTCAAAACCTACTAACTATAAGTAAACAGCATATGGTACTCCTTACTTGATTTCATCATCCTAAAGTGAAATAAAAAGAAAATGGAATGAAACTTTACAAACAAACAAAGAAAGCTATGGAGAATCTGAAAATATTATCTCCTTAAAAAGGGAATATATTTGCATACATCCTTTTTACTAGACCTTCTCAATTATGGTTGAAGAACAGGTAATTATGTTGTTTATTGAAAATTTGTGATAATATTAAAACTGATTTTTTTTTTGCACTAAACCTTCACATACTAATTTTATGATATGCTACAACAACTTTGACAGCATTGCTGTAATTAATCTGCAGCAGAATAATCTATTATACTTATATGTTATTGTTAAAAAATGGGCAATTACAGTGTGAATTAAGATGGTGTTCAGAATTTAAACTTATTTTTTTATGCATCAACTACAGCTTGTAGTACTCTAGGATCTTGGTAAGTGAATAAAAAAAATTAATTTTTTCAAATAAATTAATTCACAATAAAATATTTGATGAGTGGGTAAATTATGTTTAAAGAAAAAGATTGCAAATCATGGTGCAAGTAGTGGCAGTTATTCTAATTAGAACATGGAATTTTAAAAATTTATCTGCTAACAAGTTTAAGTGAAGTTATTAGCTTACAAATTCTGTCATTGATTATAGTTTATGCAATTTGTTCTTATCTGTAGTTTATTTGTTATTTTTTAATTTGTTACTGTATGTGTTTTGTTTAGATATTTTATATTTATAAAAAATGTGATGTCTTTTTCAAATAATGTTTGATCAATAACACATCAACATAAAGTTTGGAACTGAAAAGGGACTAGGTGTTCTACATAGTATTCTATATGCTGAATCTGAATATATTTAAGGGTTTTTTTGTTTATAATAAGATATTTATATTATATCATTGAATTGATTAATTATCATATTACAAAAAATAAAAAAAATAGATATGCTATAATATATATATATTATATATAATAACATATTTATTTTAATGTAATCATTTCTCCCTATAATATAATATTTTATTATATCTTAAAGTTTAATTAATATGTAACATGCTAATTAAAAAATTTGTTATATAACTGTTACTTATTCTAGGTTATTTAAAGGATATATTAAAATAAAATCTTTATTTATATGCAAACTAGTTTTTGTAAAAATAATCATATAAAATTTAATTAAATGCATCAGTAATATAATTATAATTAAAAAGAACTTAATTTAAATAAAATAATTATTTGATAATGGGTTGATTTAAATATAACATCAATCAAATTAAATAATATTTGATTTATAATAATGTTATATAATAAAATAATATTTGTAATTTAATAAACCTTAGAAAAATAATTATATAATAATATTTCTATTTAAAAATATATAATTATTAAAAATAAACCTCATGGTCTAAATTTTATTTATAAAAATAATTACAAATGTTTTATTTTGTTTAATTATCTATTCTTAAGAATAAATCCATTATTATATACTCTTATTATTATAAACTATTTTCTTATTTATTTTAATTAATTGAGCTTATTAGTTCCTTTTTATAGTTATTGTTTAATTTCCAGTTGTGGGTTTTTACTATATTTGAACCGTTTTGGTTTTTTTTTTGCATTAAATTGGCATTTGAAGTTAGGGGTAGCTTTATTTGTCATTGAGGGAGGAAGACCTTTTTAAAATAATTATTTATTTAAGTTTAGGAATTTTCTATATTGGGTTTTCCTATAGATAGATTTATTTTAAAATTTGATCTTTGTTTTTAAGTTTGGCTTTGAGTTTATAATGCATGTGAATTTTTGTTAGGTGTTTTATTCTTAAAGAATTAAAATTTATTTTCAGTATTAAAGTTTTTAAAGTTAATTTTTTAACTGAAGTTATATTTTTTAGAACTAAAAAATGTTGTCCCTGCATTTGCGGTTATACATCAGATTCAAGTTAATTTTTTTTAGAAATTAGTTTTATTATATTTTATATATTTTGTATTTAGGTGAAATTTATATTATAATTTTTTTTTTCTCTATTTAAATTTGTATTTAAACCAGGATTAGATACCCTGTTATTCTAAATTAATGTTGGTTTCTAAGGTAGTATATTTTGTTGATTGAAATTTAATAGATCTGGCGGTTTTTACATCTTTTTAGAGGAACCTGTGATTTAAATGATATTCCACGATTTTTTGTTCCTTTTTTTTTCTTGTGTATTGCTGTCGTTGAGTGTAATGAAAATTTATTTTCTTTCTCTTTTTCTGGATTTATGTTAGGTCAAGATGCACTTATAAGGAGGTTAATATGGGTTACATTATTTTTTGTTTTTTTATTTTTTATTTTTATTAATTTTTGAATTTTGGATTTAATAGTAATTTTTATAAATTAATTTTTTGAATTTTGCTCTTAATTATGTACATATCGCCCGTCACTTTCATAAATTGAGATAAGTCGTAAGAAAGTAGATGTACTGGAAAGTGTATCTAGAACCGGATTTTGGGTTTTTTTTATTTATTTACAATAAGTATTTTTAACTGTTCAATTCAGTTAGGTCAGATAGTTTTTTTGTTTTAGAAAAAAAATTTTTGTGTCTTTTTTAAATTTAATTTTAATTTAGAATAATAATTTTTTTTTAGTACCTTTTGTATCAGGGTTAATTAACTTTTTTAATTTATTTATTTTTCCTGAATAATGATTTACTTTAAACTGTATTTTATTGTTGAATAATTACTTATAAGTTTTGGTTCGTTTTGAAATGAAATTCGTTTTTTTTTATCTGGTTATCTGGTAATTTGATTAATCAAGAATTTCTTTTTGTTTATTTATTTATATTTTTCATTTTGAAATGTTAAATTAAGGTGGATAAGCTCTTTTTTTATATATAATTTTTTTTTTCTTTGATTAATATCTTTATCATTTTAAGTTCATTATATAATTAATATTTTTTTTTTTTTTTATTAATTTATATTTTTACTGGATTTAAATTAATTATTTTATTTTTAATTATGATTAAATTAGTCGATTTGAAAATTTTTTATATGAATTAGGCAACCCATCACGTAACGTTCATAAGTTACAACCCCTTAAATTTATTTGTTCCATCATTCCTGGAACAAACAATAAAATTAAGTTAGTATGTTACTTACATCTGATTTATTTTGCAATGCATGTTGTAAACCTATATTTGATACATTACAGTTGAATGATGTCATTTAATGTCAAATCAGACATGTCAGTGAGTCAAGCAATAAGTAATTCAACATGATGAAATTTTCTTCAGTATGAGTTCAGTTCTTGGTATGACTTGCTGTGTTCTTTATTTGTGGTAGTGGCTTTATCATAGACATATTGTAAAGATTGTTTCATAAGTGATGCCATAAATTTAGGGAAAGATTTTTATGACAGAACAACTTTAGTATTATTTTATTGAACATCAACCTGTTAAGTTTTGTGTGTGTTTTACACTATGTTTTATTGCACTTCTTGTAAACAATTTTATGAAGTCTTTTAAGCAATTAAGTATTTTTAAAAACTTAATTACTTTTATATTTCAGTTTACTTTCATTCATTAAAACATTTTGAATTTTACAATGAATAAAAATCGGACTTGTAAACATTCTCCAAATACTTTTTGTTAAGTTTGCAGAGAATTCATGAAAATTCAATGAAAACCAATATCGAATCTGCGAAAACTGCTTACAAATATTATTTTGACTGTCCCTTGGAAGACCAAGATAAATCCTGGGCTCCATATGTAGCATGCATCAAATGCTACGTTAAACTAACCCTGTGGTTAAAAGGAAAAAAGTATTTGCCTTTTGGTATACCTGTGATTTAGCAAGACCCTACTAACCATTATGATGATTGCTGTTTTTGCATTTGTTTTTAACAAATGTTACTGGTTTCAATTCAAACAATAAAAGCAGCATTGCGTACCCAACTGTTCGTTCAGCTATGAGACCAGTACTTCATGGTGTTGATTTATCGATTCAGATTGCTTAAACTTCGTGGAAAGAAATTTCTGATTTCCCAGAAGGCTCAACCGATGAATCCTCAACTTCAATAGATATTAATTACATTTCAGAAGAATTAAATACTGAAAATCCCATCCCATCACACAAGCAGAACTTAGCAAATTAATTCGTGACTTGTATTTGTCAAAACGGCATGCAGAACTCCTAGGTTCATGTGTATACTAAAGGTGTAAAGGATACTAAAATTTCAGAAACAATTTATATAGAAATAGAAATGAAATTTTTTTTCAATACTTCAGGAGAGATTGTATAATTTGTTCCTGCCTTGATGTTAGGGACCAATGTCTGACATGGACATTGAATATTTTATTCATGATTGTCGTTTATGTATATACTAATCAAAAAAATGTTTAAGGCTGTGAGTGTTGTTGCATAATTAGAATAAATTTTCTTCTATAATAGCAGCACATACTGTAAGAATAAAAGAAACATATGAAAGTATGACAAAAATTTTAAAAGCTATTAAGTGTGATGAATACTCATGGCGAATCACTGTTGACCTGAAAGCGATAGGGCTTCTACTCAGCCTCCAGAGTGGCTTTACAAGGTATATGTGTTTCTTGTGTTTGTGGGATAGTTGGGCTACAGATAAACACTATGCAGTTACAGACTAGCCAAAAAGAAATCACTTTATCCCAGTAAAGGAAAATGTCAATATTCCCCTTGTCGAAGCAGGTCGTATTACTTTACCACCTCTACACTTAAAACTATGCCTGATAAAGAATTTTGTAAAAGCATTTTGTAAAAATATGGACAGCTTCAAATATTTACCTGAGATATTTTCACAATTAAGTGAAGCCAAGTAAAAAAAAGGGAATATTCATCGGGCCACAAATAAAAACATTAATTCATGAAAATATATTTTACAGTAAATTGAATCCTAAAGAACTAGTAGCATAGAAGTCATTCAAAGATGTTGTTACTGGTTTTTTTTGGAAACAAAAAGGCTGAAAACCATGATTAGTTAATAAATGAACTCTTAATGAACTACAAAAATTTAGGCTGCAGAATGTCATTGAAAATTCATTTTTTACATTCTCATTTGGACTTTTTTCTTTAAACTTGGGTGACAGTTTAGAGAATTCTAGTGAATTTAGGTGCATTGAAGGTGATCCCTGTGTCTGAAAAGATAATAATGTTTGATCAATAATTAAAGATGTATTAAAGCATATTTTTCTAATTTGGAATTATGGGTCTTTTTTGTTTATAGATGAAGTTAAACTGTAATAATTCTAATTGTGCTTTTAAAATTCATCAAGTTGGTTTTAAATATTAAAATCATGTAATGGATTATGATTCTAGACTAAAAAAGGTTTTGTTTAATTTAAACAAAACCTTTTTGTAATGGCTTTTTTATAATGGCTATTCAGCCATTATACGCAGAAATAGTAAGTTATTATTTTACATAAAAGCTCACTTATTAACCCTTTATATGTGGCTGATTGTGATGGGATGGTGGTATCAAATTAATCTCCAAGAAATGAACTAACACTTCTTCTACTGAGCGCTGTCGTAATTACATCCCATCTGACAGAACCGAAGGCATTCTTAACGTCTAGAGTTATCAAGAGCGGGATCTGTCTGGTCCGCCATGTACCGCTTCTGACTGTAATAGCCCATTTAATTATTTTGTTCATGGCATCCATGGCAGATTTTCCTTTAATAAAACCATACTGATTCTTATGCAGCTCATCGCTGTTTTTCAATTCTTGTATTAACCTATTTGCGATAAGTTGTTCCGCCACTTTGTCCATTTCCATTAATGAGGCAGAGCGGACAGTACCCGATCTCAGAAAAACCAGCAGTATTCTTTGGTAGAAAAACCGTCCGCGAGGCTTTCCAGCACTTAGGAAAAGTCTTATTCTGTGCACCAAAATTGGCCACATCGATTATCTCCCAAGGGACTCTTTTAAAAAGTCCCTTGAGAATCGCGGCAGGAATGCCATCCGGACCTGGGCTCTTTTTTTCTTAAGTCTTGACACAGCCAAGGCGAATTCTTGCTGAGTGAAACGACCAGCTTCGCAATTCACCAATTCCAGAGGGTCCGATTCAGGTACCGGAAAGAGCCTGTTTAGCTGTTCCACAGCGGTCTCCGCCGTAAGGAGGGGCAATCGTCTTCCTAGCTTATCAGTAACTATCCGATATGCCTTCCCCCACGGGTCCGAATCAAGCTCCCCGCATATCACTTTCCAGCACTCTCTCTTGCTGGTCTTAATTAGGTGATTTAATCCCCGCCTAGCATCTGTGAACTTACTCATGGCATGGTTAAGAGCAACACCTCCAACTCTGCGTAGTCTGTACTTTTTTACTTGATTACTTGATCTGCAATGTACTCCCCACATATGGAAAATTATTTGTGTAAAGTCCACTAACTCACTATGCTGCTCACTCACTGTTGCTCCTTTTTCTAATCCATATGTGAGGAAAAGTTTCATTCAGTAATGAACTTCAATACTGAAATGAATTGATCTTCATCATGCTGAGACCACATTTCTTCAAACTTTTTCCTACATGAATTTGCGGTCACATACATGATCTTTTTCAGCATAATTTCATGCCTTTGTAAAGTTAGATTCCCATTAGTAAAAATATGACCCATTGATATTTCCTCCTTTGACTTCCATCCACACATTTAGCATTTGGAAAATGCTTCAACCATCCAATGAGGATTATTATCTGATTATTCGCTGTAATTATGTCACTCTCTGTTCTATTCAACAGAAATGTTAGTTCATCAATTAAGATAATATTTGTTTATGAATTGGGGATTGTGGATCATTATCAGCTTTTCCATCATTAGGTCATAAAATTCAGTCAAAATAATTTCTGACAACTATGATTGAGATAAAAATTTTATGAGATTTAAAATGGTTTTAATTCTTAATGAACTGATAATTATTATTATCATGCTCCTGTGGGCCTTCTCTTATAGTTTATAGTTTCTCTTATATTTTAACTTTTTGGATTTCACTTTTCAAAAAATATTACTTCATGTCTAGTGAAATTTCTACAGTAACACTTTCAGGGCTTACACATCTCTCTTTTTTTCTGTTTCCTCTGGAATCAATGTAAGGTATTACTTTAGAGGATGAATAAGGATGATATGTATGAATGTAAATGAAGTGTAATCTTGTGCAGTCTCCAGTTGACCATTCCTGAGATGTGTGGTATTCAAACACTACCATGTGATGAGTGATATTGATAGTGTTCAAATTCGTATAAAAGTAACTGCCTTTACTAGGATATGAACCTTAAAACTCTCAACTTCAAAATCAGCTGATTTGCGATGATGAGTTAACCACTAGACCAGCCCAATGGGCTCAGGATTTCTACATCTGTTATCCTTTACTTTATTTTTTATTCTTTTATAGTTCTGCATACAGTTGATCTTATTGAAGTTCAAGTAGATAAATTATCATTAAATAAATTAGCAAGTGGTCTTGTGAGATCATCATTCCTTTACATACATGAAGTAGTTTGCCTGTATTAACTGTTATTGGGTCAATCCATTTGAAGTTGCTTGCCCAATTGAAAAAATTAAAACTTGCCCACTTGTTTCCTACATGTTTCAGGACATTCAAAATTTTTTATTTATGTAGTTTACCTATAGCAGTCATTTTTGTTACGGTGCGCACTCTTATTTTTGTGATTTTAGGGGCTTAATGGAAAACATCATAACTAACAAACTACTGGTCCTGGAAGGATGAAACAAAAAGTAATTTGTTCATACTTTTTCAAGGTAAAAGACTGGTCCAGTGGTTTATTTACTTATTTCTTCTTTCTATAAGAAAATTACCAATAAAGTTGAACATGAAAAACGGTGAAATTTCACTTTTGGTACTTTTCCAAGGGGCAGGAATGGCATACACAGTTTGAATTAATTTTTATATGTAGGTATATGTTAGTAGTTTTACCATAAATAATATTAATGGTGATATACTTACCCCTATATTTTTATGAATTTTTGAAAACTAATTTTTTTTTTTTAATTCAATTTTGGCTTCAAATAACTCTGAAAGAGCTGGTGATAAAATAGCCATATAAGAAGTGGAATTGTTGTGAACATAAAAAAGTGAGTGAAATGTTATTTATATTTCATGGGCCCCGTGAATGCTAAGGTGGCCTTGCGAAACTGGCTGTATGCCAGAGAAGGGTTTTCATGTAAATGATTGGCCAGTTCTTTGCCACCCCCTTGAATTCGTGGGGTTGCCCTGAAAAACTAGAATAAACCTCTCAAAATAAATATAAATGAAAAGAATCAAAATTGTAACACTTATCAGATTATTTTTTAATTATAATTTTATTATTCTAATAAAATTGTCCTGTACTTCATGAGTAGTACAGAATAAAAATGTGGGTGTAAAATAAGAGAATATGATACAAAATTTACAGAAAACAGAAATTGCACAAAACATTAAAACAAAAGTGATTCAGTATTTATAAAAATGTTATATAATACTTCTTATCAAGATGAATGCCAAAATCAAAAACAATATTTAATGAAATTGTATTTTTCTGGCTTATATTTTGGCAAAATCTTTTATTAAATCATTGCCTAATTTTTCACATATTTAATTTTCAATGGACAGTAATTTTAAATCTGTAGGAGGTAGTGGCTGAATTATTTTAGGAAGAATAACAAAATTTAAGTTCCTGCAAAAATCACTAACTCTGGATTTAAATTTGCATGTAATACTGTATGATGCATTTGCAGGGATCTCACCAATACCAGTAATAAATGGCTGAATTTTATGCTTCCTCAGCCTTAAAATGTTTGCCATTCTGTCAGTTAACAAAATGACACTGCGAACCTGAATCTAATAAAACTCTACACAAATGCGATTCTCCACGAGAACCGAAAGCTAATACCACGGCAGTTGACAAAATTACACTAGATGGTAATCACATGTGCTGTGTTGATCAGCTTTTTGATTGGATGCAGTGTTATAGCTTGTTGGTTTGAAACAGACTTTTTTTCTTGTTTTTTTGTGCTAAGTATTGGGAGGTTCCTTGCTTTTCTGCTATAATACTCTTTTCTGTGTAGTGTAATAATGTGTTATGGGCCTTGCCACAAGACTTGAATGCACTTGATTTACATTACTTTGCTTTGTGATCCAAACTAAGACAATTGAAACAAATATTTAACCGCTTTACTTCCTATACTTGATCATGAATGGACAGGCCTTTAAATTTGTCAAAAATAAATTGGATGCGAACCCTTACAAAAATGACACCCTTTTGGACAAAATACATTATTGAAAGTTGTAAATTCTTTTGTAGGTTTAGCCTTAACTTTATTTACTATTTGACTCTGTACCCTACAGGGATTGGATGGCTGTGATCTGTTTTCAACTGCTTCTAACACTTCACATCTCTTTTGTAGGATTTCAATCAGCTCTCACAATGTAGGGACATCTGGTACTACTACTACTGTAGGTTTCCCACTCACGACGTGTCACATTATCTAAATTACTGGTAATTAAATGACTAACAAATTCCACTGATCAGTTGGTTGTCCTAAGGCTTTGAATGCTTTCAAATGCTTATGGGTATTGTCAATGTTAAATTTAAGAACGCTCGATTCCTTTTCAATTTTCTTAACACTAAATAACGCATGCACATGCTTGTTTATGAGATACCGATTGTTTTCATGTATCTCCTTTAATAATTGCCAGGCAATTTTATAATTTCCAGCAGAACCTTCTAACGATTGCAAAATAGAGGCAGCCTGATATATAATGCAGATCTTAAATAATGGAATTTTTCCACATCAGTAAGCAAGTCATTTTTGTCAATGACCAACTTAAAAGAATCTAAAAATTATGGCCACTCATAATATTTCCCGGTAAAACCAGTAAATTAATTTGGGGAATTTTTGTTGGTACACATGTTGGCTTTACTTCTTGAACACTCGTAATCGCTAATTTTGGTTTGTATTTGTCAATAAATTTTTGAGCTCGATCCATTAACTCAAAATAAAGATTCTCAAATGATTCTTGTTCATGTTGTTGATAGTTTTCATCAATTAAATCTATTTGAGTTTGAATTAACTCAAACTCCGACAAACTCTTCTGAACTTGTAAATATCTCAATTTGAATTGGCCTAACTCATCTGGTTTCGCTTTATTATTAAAAAACATACTGAGTCTTGTCACATTGGCTTTGATAAGGCCTCGTCTCTTTTTTAACTCCATTAATTCAGATATTTTTAAATGAAGACTAATTACATGAATTATTGCAATTAACAAGTAATATTATTATTTTGAAATTTAATGTCACTATGTTGATGTATACACAACGTAAAAAAACACATTTTTTGGCCAGTTTATGTTATACACAGTAAATGTACTAATTATATTGAGGCATGTTTAAGTAACGATAATTAAATTGAATGGTTATGAATAACATGAAAAACAAATTATAATTGGATAAGAAATGAATATGTTAATTGAAGTTGACGGAATAATATATTTGATAACAAGGACTAATGATCAAATGGAATGTAAACACACTTACAGCAGCTGACTCACCACCATCTCAACGAGATGAGCAGCAATAATTCTTCTCTCCTGGCACCCTCATGCCTGGACACATTACATAAGACGACTCCTTTTCTTTTGTAGACAAAGAATTCTCTTAATAATAACCTTTTTTTACTTTCTGTGTACAATGTTTATGTACTTAACATGAAACTCACCAACATCCGGCACCGGTAGATAGACCATAAGTATGTTCAGCACTAATAGTGGACTGTAATACTATTTTGTTTTTTAATTTGAATTTAATAGGCTGGTTCCTACCAGATTATGGGGTACAAAATGATAAGACTCCTTGATTAACAAATTGAGTGACGACTAAAATAATGAATTTACTGAACACATTGAATTTGATTGTAATTATTGAAAATGGACTATACACTTACACACACATAGCTCAAGAATTCAACACTGCCTTTGCCCACAACACTCACTAACTCCCTTCCAATCTACACCGACCTGTCCAATCTCCTCATTCCAGTACTCTCTCTCCCACTGCACACTAACATACACATCCAAACATATACGCTCCAACAAAATTATTACTAGTTTTATATGCTATTTGTGTACCAATTCCTTTTCTAAATAAATTTATGATTTTATAAGTTTCAGGCCCTGTACAATTAGATAATATAAATTTTTTGCCCGTTTTATTAATATTCTGCAAACTTAAATCTGTATATTTATACATAATTGATTATTTTTTTTGTGCATAGTTTGTCTACCATGTCTGCATTAACTATTAAATATTACTACTTTATTATATAAATTTGTGCAGCTTATTGGTAATTTTACTGCTTTATAGGCTGACAATTTTTGGCTTATCAGATGGTTTGATTTATTGTGTGTTGTTATATCCATGTTAGAAGGTTTCCTGTAAGTACTGAATTATAAGCTGTAATGATTTTTGGTTATTGTATGACCTAAATAATTAAGTATTTTCTTTTTCAAAAGTAAGCTCTTTATTTCTGTGCAAACTATTGGTTAGACTGTTCATATTATTAGGCTCATTATGTAAATTTTTGTTATGTATTAACAAATACATCATAATATTGGAAATATGCAACAATATTGTGATCTTTTCTCAAGATATTATTTATCTTTAAGTCCAAATCTTGCAAAAATATTTCAGAATATATATTCTACCTTTTGGGTCCTCCATCATTGGTCCATTTTTTTGTTGGTAAATATTATGTATTTATTTATTATTTCTTCAACTCCCTCTATGAATCATGAGACCTTGCCGATGATGAGGGGGCTTGAGTGCTCAGTGATACAGACTAGCTGGACTGAAGGTGCAACCGTATCAGAGAGGTATCTGTTGAGAGCCAGACTAAGGAATGATTCCTGAAAGGGACCAGTAGTTGTTAAGGCCGCCAGTCAAGAGGACTTAAACAGCCGTATCAACATCACTCAATATTCTGAGGACTGCGCAGCTGAAAGCAATGGAAAACTTCAGAGGCTTTTTTCCCAAGAAAATGTAACAATGATGGAGGTGCCTTCCTTGGTAAAATATTCCAGAGGTAAACTAGTCGCTTGTTTGGATCTCCGGGTGGGGACTACTAACAAAGAGGTCATTAGAAAATTAAAAAATTAAATTTTATGAGTCGGAGCGTGGAATGATAAAAGTCTAAAAAAGGTTGGTAGTATAGAAAATTTAAAAGAGGGAAATGGATATATTAAATATAGATGTACAAGAAATAGTGAGGTTCGGTGGGAAGAGGAAAACAACTTTTGATCAGGAGATTGTAGAGTAATTAATAGATAAATGAATGTATACAGATTTTGTATAAATCTATACAAGGATCTTCACATAGTCATGGCATGCCATTCTTAATGCCTCGCTTCCATCATGAGGCTGTAAAGCCTCCTCTGCAGGCAGAAGATGGGCAACTGTTTGAAATTTAGAACCGGCACATTGAAATCACCATTTCGGTCTGGTACAGGCCAGGCTTGAAACTGCATCTCAAATGCCTCAGCCTCCCTGCCCCTTCGCAATTTCCACATGGCTGCTCAAACTTTTACCATTAAATTGATTGGAAGAGCCATTCCCAATACAGTGGTAGCCTCATAGGAGGTTGTTTTAAAAACACCAGTGTATACAATTAAGGCTCTGCGCTGGGCATTTCTTAAATTTTTAATAAGTGCTCGATTTCTTTCCAACCTATGCGCCCAAACAGACACTGCAAAAGAGGTCATACTTTTGAAGACATTTTGGTACATCATTTACAAATAACAGCTTGACAGTCCGTAATCCTTTCAAGCAATCTTCCTTGGCTTGTGCATCACAGGGACGGCGGCGTCTGCTGCTACTTGCCAATGTGGTTGCTAAACAGTAATTTTTTGTCAAACAAAACACCTAGGTACTTATGAACTCGAACTTGGCTGATTACAGAGCTTTTATACTCAATACAGGGGTACAACTATGATAATTTGTCTGCACCCTTGAGAAGCATAAACTTCATGAGCACAGAAATCTTTAAATTGGTAATGTCCATCCAGCCCTGGTTGACATAGCTGCCTGCGCTCGGTCTTCTAGCTGCGGTTATGAGTTACCACGAACTAACAGGAGACAGTTATCAGCGAAAGCCTGGGCCATGACCCCTCCAGGGAATGTTAGTCCCAAAAACCCATCAAATACTAGGTTCCACAGCAAGGGGCCGAGAATGGAGCCCTGATGGCTTCCACTGATGATGGACTTTTCCACAAGTAGGTGCGCATCCTTAAACTGAGCCGTGCAATCAGACAGGCAGTCACATACTATGCCCTGCAGGGCTATCGGAATATTGTGGCGTTCTAACTCGTAGAGGACATAACAACATAAGGAAATAAGGAAGGAAATGCTGCCTCTATGTCAATAAAAATTGCCAAAATATATTTACAGTTGGCGCCTTCTACCTTGGAAAGAGCATTTAAGATGTAATCCTCAGTGCCAACCCTTTCATGAAGTCATACTGGCCTTGATTTAAAAGTGAGTTCATATCGATGTTTTCCCAGAGTCGTTCCACAACCAGCCTTTCAAGCAACTTGCTGATTACCGGCAAGAGGCTGATGGTTCAATAACTGCTGGTCTCATTCATCCTTTCCTGATTTTAAGAGCACCCTCACCAAAGCCATCTTCCAACAAGTGAGAAAGCAACCCAAGCTTAGGCATCCCAAGAACAGCATGCCAAGCGGCTCTCTTCTGACAGGCAGTAGATGATAGAAAATATCCGGGTCAAGTTGATCAGTCCCCGGTGCCTTTCTCAGGGCCATTCGAGAAACCATTTGATTTATATCTACAAGTTCCACAGCCTGTATGCCAGGGAATGGTGTCTCACTCGCCCTAATGCTGACTTCTGCTTCATCCTCCGGAGCACCTGGAAACAGTATCCAGGAACGCCTGGTAAGCTGTCACAGGTGTTGAAGTGTGGTCACGACCACCAAAAATACATCGAACACAGCACATGCAATGGCTTGGGCCGGTAACATGACTTCGCGAGTTGCCAGGGGTCGCGTTGCAAGGGTTCGCACATGGAGTCTTGCCAAAACTTGAGTTTTGGCAAGACTCCAAGGCTTCCTTGATGGCATGAACGTACTAATTGTGGATGCACCGGTAGATCCGCAGACCCTCAGCATGCACGTCATTAACGATATCTCCATTAACGGGGCGACGCTGATATCTTCTAGCGGACCTAACTCTTGCATGCAGCACACTGAAGTCAGAGTACCATCACTTTTTCCTGGGTTTCTGCCTGCATTTAATAGACGGCTCCAAAGAGCCGTCTATTAAATGCAGGCAGGATAGAACCCTATCGCAGCCAGTCTTGATGACCCAGTCGAATTGTTCATCATCTATTCCACCTCCTCCCAGTGCTCCATGCACCATTCCAGTCCCTGTAAGGCAGCCTCACTCTTGCGCTGCAGCCTGTCCTAATCCAAGCCCCTTAGGTTATAGCGACCTGAATCTGGAGCTCTTGGACCACCATTGTAAGTGATCTCATACGTTATAAGCCTTTGATCACTCACACTGGCCTCAGGCCAGACAGTCCAATTACTTGAACACATAAGCAGTTCGCCTATCACCAAGGTGATGCTGATGTAACTTTTCCCCAGATCGGAAGAGAAAGTTAGCAGTAGTTCTGCCTCATTAAGCAAGTAGAGGTTTCTGGCTTCAATGAACTGTGTAAGACCAGCGCCTTGGGTGTCAGTCAGTGGTGAACCCCAGGCAGAAGACTTTGCGTTAGCGTCCAGAGCAACCAGCATTCTGGTGCCCAGGAGACCATCCAGAATCCGCCCTGACTTCGCCAACAAGTCATCAATACTCCATCCAAGCTGGAAGTATCCTGATACCAGTACAACATCGAGCATACCCCTTGTGACTCGCACAATGGTGAGTTACTCGTCAGAAAACTGAGGCATCCAGAAGACACCCAATGAGGCCAAGCCGACCACAATTGCAGAGCGGCCATTCCCCATAAGAATGAATAACATCAACCCCGTGGAAGCCGATCACCCTAACCCTGAGTGTATACAGCTCCTGGACCAAGAGAACCTTGAGGTTATACTCCTCAAGAATTCTCATGGTTTCATTGGTGGCCACTCAGGAATGGAGCAGGTTTAACTGCCCCAGGCGCAAGCGTTGAATATGGTGACGACCGTCCTCAAAGTCAGATGTCGCCATATTATGTATTATGCACAATCTTAGCCAAAGCTATGTTGTGCAACCTGCATTGTTTGATCTAACCTGGTGTCCAGCATCAAAGCCTTTCACTAAGGCACAAGGAACGCACTTTGCAGGTGCAGTCTTACTAGGTAAATTAACTGCCCTGGGCCCTGCAAGGGTGCAATGACCACACATCTGCGACTGTGCTGCACAATAGAGGTGTGACCAGACCCTGACATTTGAAGCACCAGGGTACTTCTGTATGGTCAACGACCCTGCAGGAGTCCCACCCATATACATAGTATGGATCGATGTATGTTAAAAAAGTGAATGCAATATTAAAAAAGTAATTTAAAAGAACAAAGTTAACATCCAGCATATGCCATTTGATGGTGCAAAAATGGCTGACATTTGTCAAGTATGATTGTTTAGATGGCATCTTGAGAAGTTTCAGATTCATAAGTTTAGTTACTTGTTTGTAGTGATTGAGTAAAGCAAAAACATTTTAGAATTTTCTGAACAGTGGATAAAACTGAAGTTTGAGCTGTTATAAAGTATTGTAATTAAAAGGTTTAACCTGAACGGACATATAGAAAGAGTTAGATCCACTTTAAGGAATTATTTTCCTTCCATTTTCAGTGGTAAAAAAGTGGGCTGCCTAATTTAAGTGTGGTCATACATCCATTCATGATGCCCAAAAATACTATCTTGGACAAATTACAAAAATTCACAATACCATATTAAATGATCACCAATTAAAGTTATACTAAGTTGCTGACATTGCAAACATCTTGATAGACAGTGTCCAATACATTTTAGATAACAGTTTTGATATGAAAAAGCTTTCTGCTTGATGAATGCCGTATTTGTTAATTGTCAACCAAAAACACATTTGACTGAAGACTTCTCAAGAGTATGTAGATATGCAATTCAACTGAGTTTATTTAACATTTTATAACAGATGAAACATGTATTCACCATTACATACTAGAAACCAAACTGGGTGGGAGCAGGTGAATGTGTGCCAATGAAAGCAAAAATGGTTCCATCTGTAGTTAGTCATGGCTATGGTTTTTTGGGATTCTCATGTGCCTGTATACACATCACAGATGTTACTACAATCTCATTGTACTGAGAATATTAAATACATAGAACGTTACTGGTCTATTGAATTGCAAGGTGACTAATATTAAAAAATAAATCTAAAACATCTTTCTTTTTTTATCAGACTAATAATTTTGTCTAGACCTTTCAGAACGTTTGTATGCTTTATTCGGATTCATAATTATGAGATGCTGGTGTAATACATTACGAAAAAATAGTAAAATATTTTTAAAATATATGTATTTGTATAAAATGAATTTAAAAAAAAAATTTATATTTACATGATGTAATTTAATAATTTTTTATCACGTGTAGTCATTAAGTATAGTTCTGTTGTATTTAATTTTTTAAAAGTTAATTCATTATATAACTAAATTTTATTATGTCTTTGCTTATCAGATTTTTTAATTTTTAAAATACGTTTCATCTCTTATTCTGTTAAATTGATGTCCATTTTATTTTTTATGTTAATTTTAGTTGTTTGTTTGATTATTTAGACCTACTGGAAGATTAGCCAAAAAAGCCTCAGCAGGTGTAGTTGAGTCAAGAATTAATTCATCTATGGTTAAAACAAATAAAGGTATATTTATTCTTGTTGGACCAATGAAAAACTATGATGGTATGTAGAGCTGAATTAGTAATGTATGCTTTTAACACTTTATTAAAAAGCCTTAGGATAATGTTAGCCATTTGTAGAAATTGATATTATTTTGTCTAAAAATGCGATGCCTTTCTATTAATTTAACATTCCAAACAGTAAATTGAATGGTAAACTCTTTTTTTCAGGAGTCTTTCTATTAAATATAACCCCTCAGGTTATTTGTAATGTTCTAAAAGTATTAGTCAATGGCTGGTGGCAATAGTGTTTTAAAAGTGAAGAGGTATTTGAAAAGAATTTGGAGAATATTGTAGAAGTAAGGTAAATTTAAATTTACTACTAATTAGAGATGTCTGGAAGTTTTGTATTTGAAATGTCATACTATCCTTGGTATCTAGTAGGGGGCAGCCTGCAGAAATGAGAAAACAAATCACTTGCAGAATATATGTATATTCTGCAGTGTATAATATATGTATAATCCAGTCATCTCATTATTCAGTGTTTTTGCTGATTGCCAATATCATAATTAGTAAATGAACTATGTAGAGTAATAAATTAACAGGTTCCCTCCCTGTGTGTATAGTAAACTTCATCTCTTTAAACCAGATTTTATAATACCTGATGTTTCTCAGGGAGTAGCGTCATGAATGAATTGATGAGTGTGAGGTAAGGTAAGATGCCAGTGGTCAAGGTCAATTTGAGTGGTTCTTTAGAATACTAAAATTCAGAATGCTGGATGTGTTTCTCTTCATTTAGTTGGCAATATTGTGGTGGTTAATATTTAAGAGTTTGTTATATTAGTTTTCTTAAAAAAAAAATTTAATGTAGTTGTAAAATGGATGTGATGATTCCATAAAATCTGGAATGAATTAGGATAATAGTATCCTAGAAAATAAGAGTATAAAGGAAATGATGAAATGCCTTTGATTTAATCCTCGAAGCAGTAAGTGTCGATGAAATCGACAGGTATAAATTGCAATTGTTGATTTTGTCGACAGATGATCCTGCTCATGTTTTTAATTAACAGGTTAGCCAATCCTCTTAACTGTACTGTCCTCATTTTAAACAAAATTCCCTTTTTTCTCATAGTATACTGTATCTCCGCTGGGAACGCTTTCTGCATCAAAGAAAATTGAGGTAGCATTTGTGTGTTAACTATCATTGTTTACATTTCCGTGTTGTGTTTGCAGTTCGTTCTTGTGTTTATGTTTAAAATATCTTGTTTATTGCTAGTTATAAGTAAGAATTTCTGATAAAAGAAGTCTCGTAAAAGTATATTACGTGATCCAAGTATTATATACAAAACATACGTAAACTGCAGCAGTCATTCATAATTTGTAATATTGTGGTGTCTGAACTTGATTTATTTTAGTTGTTCTCTGTACCATTTTTAGTGTTAATAATTTTTTTTTTGCCTTGTTTAGGTGTATAACAACATTGTTTATATTATAAAAACATTGCAGGTAAAGTGTTACATGATAGTGAAATAGAGGATTATATTTTAAATAGAGAAAATGAATCTGACATTGATATTGAAGACCCTGATTTTGTATCGGAGTCTGACATTAATTCTTCTGACTCAGATCCAGAAGATAATGCTTTCATACATGGACCTTCAAATAACTCAGCCAGGGGCTTCAGCAATTAGTATTGGCACATAGACTAAGATACATTCAGATGAAGAGAATTCAGATACTAGCATTGTTTTTTCTGTTAGAAATTTAGGCCCTACCAATCCTCCTCTGGTAATGCTTATCCAATAGAATATTTCTATTTGTTTTTCCCTAAACACCTTTGGCTCCGATTAGTTCGTGAAACTAATGAGTATCCCATCCCAACCCCGTAGGGGGAAGACACCCACCTTGTGACATTACCGGTCACCGCACCACCCACTCTGTTCCGAGCCCTGAGGGGCTTTACTGGAGGTTGCCTTTAGACCCTCTAACTGATTATATCTCACCGTCATCAGCCAAGCCTCGGTTGGGATGCCACCAATGTAAATGCCTCATAGACACCAGTAAAATACAAATCAAATTTTGCCTTCACATAGGCCTTAAATGGACATCTTCACATCCAACCTAACATGATTCCCTCAAACTAACTGAAACCGCAGAAGCGCAAACCCTGCGCCTATTCCAGATTTGACAGCAACATTTATAACTGTGAATGCCTCAGAAAACAAACAAGTTGAAAGGTAAATCAGTGCTACACTCATACCAATCAAAATTATGTTTTACACAACATATAAATTCAGAGCTACACCCAAATAAGTCGACCAATTTAGGTCACCTAACAAGGGGAACGAAACCTCATTCTGGTCTGCACAGGAACCAGTGACAAACCCCATACCCCCACCTGGTCCCATCATGGAGTCTCATGTGGCATTACCATTTCACAATCAGGATTTCCACTGGCGGACCACACCCCCGGTCGCACGGGCTACCATACCGCAGCAGCATGAACACCCCCCCCCCCAGCAGGAGCCCCAAATCACAAACAACACCAATATACCGCCAACCAATCCAATGCCTAAGCCGGAACCCTAGCTACCCAGGATCACAATCGAGTACGTCGATTAAACTCCCTCTGCAGACCTTTCTTTTTCCTGTTTAGCCTCCGGTAACTACCGTTTAGATAATACTTCAGAGGATGAATGAGGATGATATGTATGAGTGTGAATGAAGTGTAGTCTTGTACATTCTCAGTTTGACCATACCTGAGATGTGTGGTTAATTGAAACCCAACCACCAAAGAACACCGGTATCCACGATCTAGTATTCAAATCTGTGTAGAAATAGCTGGCTTTACTAGGACGTAAACGCTGGAATCTCGACTTCCAAATCAGATGATTTGGGAAGACGCGTTCACCACTAGACCAACCCGGTGGGTCCCCTCTGCAGACCTACACACCACAAGGGCACAAAGAAAACCAGCCACTATAGACCACTTCATGCGGATCATCCAGTTAATACAGAGATCCAGAAAAAAATGTATTCTCTCAAGTTCCCTAACAGCTCATGAATGGTCGACCTCATATTGGGGATAGACAGAGGACGTGGTCCACTGTATCATCAGTCCTACAATCCGGGCATTGACTCAACTAACTAACGGGCATTGACGAAACTAATGGGTTTGCCAGGAATGTAGCTGCTGAAAAACAAGAGTTTTTCACAGCTACAAAGGCATAAATTCAGGAGACTACACAAGTGGGTTGATGTAAACAGCAACAATGAAAGCTTTTATTGGTTTGTGTATAAGCATAGAACTGACTGGAAAAAAACCACAAATCCTCCTGGGATACTTGTCCATCTCAACACATACCCTTTCTTAGTAAAACAATGTTCCTGATGAAATGGGAATTGATTAGTTGTTTCATGCATATTGATTCTGACCAAGTACTGATCCAACTTATGATATTTTTCAAAAAGTACAGTACTTCTTAGATTTTATAAACTCCAAATTTAAAAAAATTATAAACCCAGCCAAAACATATGCATTGATGAGTCACTGATTGCAGTGAAAAATAAGGTGGTCTGTATAATGTACTTGGCCAATAAACGTCATACATGATGTTTACGCCGTTTGGCGTAAAGTCGTTTTATTCCAATGAATTCAAGGTTATGGTCGAGTCTTGTAGTTTACAGTCTTGGTAATTTATTTTGCTTTTTTGTAAGGCTTATCTACGTGTATTTTTAAATACGTTATTTGGATTTATTTTCGATATCAATTTCTCTTAAGTATCATTAAATTATGTCAATTTCATAATTTATTTTTAGTTTTTAAGGTTATAATTTAACATAAGTTCAGTTGTTTTCTTTCTCAATTAAAGTCCAATTTCTTTTGGCAAATACGAGCTGTGTTTTTTCTTAGTTAACTTTACCCAACACATGATTTGAGATTAAAAAATTTGATTTATGTGATAGTAGTACTGGCTATACCCACCATATTGAATTATATCCTGGTAAAAAGTTCTATGTACCTGGATATGAGTCTGTTCCATTTACTCATGCCATTGTAAAAAAAAACTGTTATTATCATGTAACTTTTACAAAAAAAAATATCATTTGTACACAGATAATTTCTATACTAAGATTGCTTTAGCAGAGGATCTTATTGAAAATAACACTTCTAACTGCTACAATCAATAAAATTTCAAAATACCTACCTCAGGAATTGACAACATACAAATTCAAGAAAAAAGAAATTAAATATTTCAGAAAAGGCAAAATACTGATCTACCTAGAAGACAAGAAAGGACATGTGGAGTTCGTGGCCACATAAAAAAGCAACAAAACTCATCGTACTATGTAATTTGGGGATTCATATAAATTGCTGGTCACAACTTTATCACTATTATAGACCAGATCCAAGGAAAAGACATAAATAAAATTATTCTTACAAATTGGACTTTTTGATGTCTAAATAATGTTGTAATGATTGTTTAGAGTTTGAGATTAGGAAGTACTGTGTAAATAATGAGACTAATGTTAAAATAACTTTTCTCAGTGAGAAAAAGGAACTAGGCATTTTCAGTGAGTGTACTTACATTATACTTTTTTTTTATATTTTCATTTCTACTGCATCTAAAATAATGAAACAAAAACAATTTTTCTTAGAATAGATTGTTCTATTATATGTATATCTCAGAGTAAGTGTAATTATTCACTTGTTTGAGAAATGTGCGCAGTCAAGAAACATATTTTCCTCTTCGAGATTATATTCCTTATTTTTTATTTTACTAAATTATTACTTTACATTAATAATCAAAAATATTTACTTAGCAATATTTTTTTGCAATTTTCTGTTTAGTTTGGTATATAATAGATATGATTAGGGTAAATATAATTAAAATGCCATAAGTTTAGGAAAAAGGCAAAATATTATGCAAAATTACTTGGCATTTTAGAAGTGATGTATTCACCGCTTCAAGGGTTAATTAACAGTTAATAATTTTATTCTCTTGGCCAACTTAGATTAAACAATTTCAAATTCCATGTTGTTAGTAGCTAGCAAAAATAGAATTAATGACATTTGTGAGTGAGTTTTATTGAATAACACAGTTAAATTACAGGCAACCCTAAAACTTACTTTGCACTACAGGAAATGTAGAATGTGAATAGCATTTTAAGAGCAAGAATTGTGCAAATAGGTTGAACGATACATTACAAATAGTTCATAAATGACAACTGTAAAACAAGCAGTTATTTGTTAGACTATTGGCTATTGTACTCTAGAATAGTGTAATAAGGGAAGTATTATAATAAACAAAAGTGGATTCCTGGTTTTTCCGCAATTCATGACATTTTGGCATTTTTGTGCAGGTGCAGTAGTTTTAAGTGTTTTTAGGCATTATGTAATCAACCCACCGGGTTGGTCTAGTGGTTAACGCGTCTTCCCAAATCAGCTGATTTGGAAGTCGAGAGTTACAGCGTTCAAGTCCTAGTAAAGCCAGTTATTTTTACACGGATTTGAATACTAGATCGTGGATACCGGTGTTCTTTGGTGGTTGGGTTTCAATTAACCACACATGTTATCCCCTCTTGGGATAGAGAGGTATAGAACTCTTGAATTCTTCGTTCTATTGAATTCCTCAACTAGTTCTAGCAGTTCTTGCTGAGCACCAACAAAATTACTACCATTGTCCGAGTATATATATATCTTTGGGTTTCCTTGAGATAAATCTTTGAAGTGCGCCAAGAAAGACTGTAGTAAGATCTTTTACTAGTTTTAAATGTAAATCCTTTGTACTAATGCAAATGAAAAGTGCAATATAACATTTTATTGGTGTAGCTCCTCTTCGTTTAGTTAATTTAACATAAAATGGACCACATTAGTTTACACCCGTGGTATAAAGGATGAGGTGGTGTTTGAACTCTTGATCTTGGTAAATCACCCATAATTTGTTCTAAAGTTTTGGATTTACTTTGAAGCATGTGATGCATTGATGGAAAACTTTACTAGCTAAATTCCTGCCATTTATTGGTCAATATTTTTAAAGAATAATGTTTAACAATAACTGTGGCCCTGTATGAAGCTTTTTGATGTGAAAATATCTGGCAATCAAATTCAGTAAATGTACGACTCTTTGGTAAGATGATGGGGTGAATTTGATCTGAAGTTAAATCTGAGTGCTGTAATCTTCCACCAACTTGTATTATATTGTTTTTGTCTAAGAATGGGCTTAGAGAAATGAGTTTGCTGGTTTTGGTTAGTAATTTATCTAGCTGCAAATCGTTAAGCTCGTTTGGAAATGATTCCTTTTGTACAATCTTCACCAAAACATGCACTGCTACTCAAAGTTCAGAAGCTGATAATGGACCGCGAAGATGCGAATTTTGTGCTTGAGAGTTAGTTATTAATAAAGCATAAACATTAACTCATTACATGTTGAGCCTCTGTCAAACTAGAAAAATTATTTAAATTAATCATTTGGTTTTCAGTTGTAACACATGGTAATACTGTACGATGATGCTCTGGCATTTGATCGCCAATTGTTAGACTAACTGGCTCTTCTAGAAATTCTTGTGATATATACAAAAATGAAGGCCCCTTCCAAGTCTGCCTTTGTAATCTCATCTGGCATTAGGCCTCTTGTCAGTTAGTCAGCAGGATTGTTTTGATTCTTCACATGCTTCCATGAGCTGATGTCGATGTTAGTTTGTATCTTAGATATCCTCTTACCAACAAATATTTTCTAATGAAAAGATGGAGAAGAAGCGCCACACAACTCTAGTCTGGGAACGAAATTTTCTTTAATGGTGTGACACAAGATTTTGACGTAACTAAATTATCAGTGATGATTCCATCATGGTCAATATATTTGAGATGTATACAGGCACCATACACGGATTCTAAAGCATCTCTAACTTCAGAACACTTTTCTGTTTAGGGACTATGGCCCTTTGGTCTTCAATGTTTGATAGCATATGCAATGACTCTTGAAACTGAGTCCACTCTTTAAGTAATTCATCAGGTACTTCTTCACTCCATCTTAGTGAATAGGACTACAATTTTTGCATGATTAATTTTGCGGTTAAAATTACTGGACCTATGATTCCAAGGGGATCGAAAATCTTTCAGATTGCCAACAAAATAGTACAGTTAGTTGTTTTTACAGCTGTGTTTTCTTCACGAAAAGAAAATTGGGTAACATCTTGTCTTGGATTCCACATAAGACCCAGTGTTTTTTTTATTTTCCAGACCATTCTTAAAATACCCCTAAGGCAACCGATCCTCGCAGTTACTTAAAACTCAGTCACTTCTAAGTGTCATGGCAGCAGTCTGCCCTCCCTATCTAACCTCATTGAGGTTGTCCCATCAGGATCCACTAGCTTCATTAAAGCATGCCGATTTCCTGTTCTGGATAGCTGGCACACTCCTCCATTAGGGGGCTACCCTTCCTGGCCCTACTCTATCCGCTTCAGATATGCATTTCGCATGCCCTTCACTGCACACGACCCTCCACACCTTGAGGGTCCCCCATACCATCATTGGGGAGTCCCAACCCCCCACACTTGCATGTGGGTGGACCAAAACACCCTAGGCATAGAGGCTACCTCCTCTGGAGGCTGGCCCTACACGTCGCCACATTTCGACCCCTGTATTTTTTTTTTCATCTTAACACTTCACACTTTCCACATCCTGTAGTCACAGCATGTGGCCCACGTAGGCCCAGGGCTGGGCATTTCTTCTCCTAAAAGAGTGGTATCATACTAAATTCATTGATTAACACATGTTACCAACATAGCTATGACAGTTATATTGATGTAACTGACTTATTCAGTAAACAGCAATTACACAACTACAGACTCATTTTACAAGTAAGTATAAGATACTAATACTATATCATAATAAACAGACAAGTATATGATACAATAATGCATAATACTAAATACATCATATAATATTTATTAATACAATAGATAATACACTAACTAACAAAAGGAAATACAACACAATAATATGATCATCATGATCAGGGTTGGTTATACCCATTCTACGAATTCAGTATACTAGATTTACTGGTTAACACAGGTAGATATCCAATACGATACTGTCATCATTGATTACATAGCTATTACAGTTATATCAGTACAAATGACTTATTCATTACAGTAACTTAGGGGGTTTTGTTGTTGTTTTGTTTGGGAATTTCCAGTTTGAGATTGTTTTAATAAGCTGTTTTAGATTCAACAGCTTCTATGATTTGACATCTTTTCTGTAGAAATTTTATTAAATCAGATAAAATGGACACATTGTTAAATTCTATCTCTGATTCCCACTGATGGTGAGTAGTTTTATCCAACTTTCTGATAATCAAGTAAATTGTTAGTATCGCATTGTTCAGTGGGTTGGCCTAATGTATGAAGGGCACGCACATGTTTTTGTACATTGCATTAGTGTAATAAGCTCTATGTTTTATTACACATTATGAAAGCTAAATTACCAATTTTACTTCATTTAATATTAAAGCTGGAAAGAATATTGTACTAAAGAAATACCTGTAATTGAGGTCCCAAAATTCCTGAAATAAAAAACGCTAAAGCTGCTATTATTCCAACAAATGACATTTTTTATAACAGTGTCCTTAAAATATGAAATTTTGAAAATACTGGATAAATATAGTTTTGAAACAATGAAATTAATAATAGAACCAAAATTGGATTTACTTCATGGATTAATTGATTTGATTCCTGGAATGCAGTTATTCACAGCTGCTAATGTCTTAACAGCAAGTGTTGTAAATGTCCACTATTTTCCTGAAGGCAAGTCTGAACCCTTCACACCATACTTTCTGAGATGAATCCATTAGCCTGATGTACTACAAAGGGTGTCAAAAATTTTGTGCAAAGGGTTTGGACCTGCCTTCAGGAAAATGATGGACATTTCAACATTACTGTAGATATTACTAGTTGTGCATTACTACAATCCGTGATCCAAATAAAATGTGACTCTCTTTGTATTGTAGTCCGTAACGGAAGTATTGTGTATAGTATCTTGACATCCACAATTAAGTGATTTCATTGTATATTAGAAAAATATTACATACATAAATACAAACAAAGTTTCAATTTACCAAACCATTATACAGTGTTTGAGGGAAACATTCTTATAAAAACTGCAACATGTAGCAACACTTGTGTAAATTAATATGCAATTGTCATTAATTTTATTTTTATATTTCTGTCATTCAAAACAGAATTATTTTAATCATGACTGAAGATGTGGGATCTCACAAAAATACTTTTCATGAAAAATTAAGTAAGTTGTTTTATTTCAATATTCTGTACAAGTTGGTTTATTTAATAAAATTTAAATACTTGTATATAATATATTTAATGAATATATATTATTAATATTGTGTATGAATATATATATAAAGATAAAAACAAATTTAAATCAATGAATATATGAAAAGACCAATTAATTTTTATATTTTATATTGTGACAAGTGTGTCCGCATAACACAAAGATTATAAACATTTTAGAATTAAGTTATAGGATCTGTTTTTCAAAAATCATTTGTATTTACTTATCAACAATACTTTACTTAGTCTCTAGCCATTGTTTCAGAAAATATTGGGGATTGTAATAAATGTCTGTTGACCAGAACTTTTTTATAGAATTTTTCTTATTTTTTGGTATAAGTATGGTCAAACTCAATAATGTGTACAGAAATTCTATGTTGGTTTCCATTATTGTAAATTTGAATGGCATGATCAGTTTGTTCAGAGGCTTGGTAAAAATATATGTTTGTTTCATTCACTTTATATTCAATAATTTTGGTTGTTATTAGAGCTTTAATGAGAAGAAATAAATCCTGGGCACAAATGTAACGAATTGACTATGTTTACTGACAGAATTCAACAAAACTTACAGAACCTAATTTTGGATCGCTGGTAACATGATTTTATTCTCTGTATTTCCACCTGTTAACTGCGACCTATCGAATAGTTAATTAATAGTGCAAATAGTTCATTTTAAAGCCAATAAAGTGCAGCACTTGTCAGTGAAAGAATTATTTAAGTTGTGTTAACATGAGAAGAGTACTAAAGTTCTAAAACAAGATTACGTGACCGTAGTCTGTGTGGATAGTTTATTGCAGTCACGTAAGCATGGCACTAGTCCCGAAAAGGTTAAGATTACATAAAGATTTTTGTAGGTCTTTTTTGTAAAACTGTTGTTAAAATTTTATTATTTGTCTAACTAAAGCTGACAGTTCTTTATTTCTGTGCTGTGAGGCTGTTTTTCTACATTTTATATGGTGTTTTCAAACATATACTTGTACAATTATTTATATATGGATTATAATAAATGATTATAAATAAAATAAAATTAGAAACCAAACTATATTGTAATTTTTTTTATGTTGAGTACATCTATCTACCTTTCTTAGCTTCAACATAACTAAATCAAAACTCTGTGTTCAGCGAGTTTTGTAAAAAGAATATATCTGTAACATGTGAACAGGTGATTTAGTTAAAGCTAAGAAAGGTAGATAAGATAAATCTACTCTATACAAAAATTATGAAGATCTTAGCAGAGAATGTATATATTTTAATAATAGCTATATAGTAACTATAGCATAAAGGTCAATGATCAAGCTCATTTTTGATTGGTACAAAAATTGTGATAATATATTGTTTATTATTGTTAGCAACTAAGTAATGTTCTTATTTTTACCAATGGTGGTATTTAAATAGCAAAACCAACTCTCATGAAACCAAAATCAGTTTCTTGAATTTGGAAGGTTTTCAAGGAAACTTTTCAATCTGAAAAATGTGTCTTTGTAGATTGTAAACTGTGTAATACTGAATTTTCAGCATTATCAGGGTTAGTGAGTTTTATTACAATAAATTTTTCAAATTCTTTAACATAAATTAATATAAAAAATACAATTTATAAAAAAAATAAAGAAAATATTCAATTTATTTTTATGACATGATCAGGGCTGTCTTGTCATTATTAACAATTATATAATAATAATAATTTGTGACCCAATAAATCAAATCAATGTGTAATGCTATAAAATTGGTATGCATCTTTATCAACTACTTGATAACAACATGCATTCTTATTTCCATTATCCTTTTCATTTGATTAAAGAAAATCTTAATAAAATTAAACAAAAACTGACAGAAACTTAAAATAAATTACTTAGAATTATATTATATTTTTTATTTTTATTAATTATTATTATATTTTTTTCCATTAGAACCAATAATAAAAGTGAACAAATATCATAATTCACAAATTCCCCAAAATTTAAAAAATAAATTATATGTATTCTATTCTTATCTTTATCTTTTACTTATGCTTAAAAGAAAATGAAACAATTCCTTATCCTTCCTGATAAATGAACTAGGAAACATCGATTACTAAATAAAATTAATAATTAAATTCTGAAATTAAAAAAGTAATATATTTTGGTGCAGCATTCATATAACTTATATATAAAGCCAGTCTTTCTCATTCAAATAGTACCATCCTTTTCTTCTTTTTGAATATAGTGCCATACTGTACCTCTGATGTTTTTTAAAACTGATTGTCCACAACAAAATGAAAAATATCCTCATTCTCTCTCATGTTACTCGTAGAGTATAATGTTGATTTTACCACTCTTTGCTATTATTAAGAATAATCCTTAATCTAAATAAAGTACTAATAAATTTTGCATCATACTGCTGTATTACGTATGTTTTCTCTCCTAAATTCCAGGCCAGTCTATCATAACCATGATTTGCTCTCTCAATTCAAAGATTTATCTCAACTTCCCTAACTTTTATCTTAATATTTTTTAATTGTAAGACCACCTTTCTTTCCCATCAATATTATCATTCAAATAGAACAGTTATTTATCACTTTGTTTAACCAGTTACTAGATGTGGATACTGGTGTTCTTTGATGGCTGGGTTTCAATTAACCACACGTCTCAGAAATAGTTGACCACAGATTGTACAAGACTACACTTCATTTACATTCATACATCAACATCAGATCAATTACTGTATATAAATAAATCATATGATTGGGTGTACACCTTACTCTCAAGGCTATTTAAAATTTCATCTTAGTAATTGATTATTGACCTCAAACATGGAAATGTCAGTTATCTGTAGATTTAAACAATTGTTTCCATTGATCCTTCTGTTTCTAAATTTGGACAAACTTGTATATTTTCTGGCTGAATTAAAACAATCAGACTACTCCATTAACAACTAATAAAGCCACATAATTTCATGAAAAATTTGTAAAAAAAAAGGTGCATTAATAAATAAATTAAGTAATTGCAGATTATTAAATGGTTGATATCTAATCTGTAAATGTTAATATCAATATGGGCTGCTGACTAAATTAATTAAAAGCAGTATGAAAATAACATAACATTTTATGAAAGTTATTAATTTGTTTCCTTTATTTTTATTTTTCTAACATTTTACTAATACTATTATGTAAATTAAAAAGTATAAATAATGAAAAAAAAAAAAAATACTGTTTGTAGTGCCATCTGTTCCGAAGAAAAGTAGTTACAAGAAAGACAATATAAATTTTCTAATAACTTTAATTAAATTCTAATAGATGTTATTCCTCCTATGGAAAGTTGTATATACATTATAAAGAGTGTCCATGAAGTCACCGTACCTCACCGTACCTTGAAGTTTTCTTTTTGTCTTCAGTCATTTGACTGGTTTGATGCAGCTCTCCAAGATTCCCTATCTAGTGCTAGTCGTTTCATTTCAGTATACCCGCTACATCATACATCCCTAACAATTTGTTTTACATATTCCAAACGTGGCCTGCCTACACAATTTTTTCCTTCTACCTGTCCTTCCAATATTAAAGCGACTATTCCAGGATGCCTTAGTATGTGGCCTATAAGTCTGTCTCTTCTTTTAACTCCTAAAGTTAGAACTAAAAATTTATAACGAGTTATAAGTGAAAAATGAGATACGTATAATAATGAATTATTTTATTTACTCAAATGATAGAAAGTATTAATTTTAATGGTCCAGTGGGGTTTGTGGGTTTGCCCTCATGTTACACGCTATTCTATACGTCACCACGTCCTCTGTGACATGCGATGGAGCATTTCTGGTGTTACATTACGGAAGGCGTGCACAATGTTTTCCTTCTACCTGTCCTTCCAATATTAAAGCGACTATTCCAGGATGCCTTAGTATGTGGCCTATAAGTCTGTCTCTTCTTTTAACTCCTAAAGTTAGAACTAAAAATTTATAACGAGTTATAAGTGAAAAATGAGATACGTATAATAATGAGTTATTTTATTTACTCAAATGATAGAAAGTATTAATTTTAATGGTCCAGTGGGGTTTGTGGGTTTGCCCTCATGTTACACGCTATTCTATACGTCACCACGTCCTCTGTGACATGCGATGGAGCATTTCTGGTGTTACATTACGGAAGGCGTCCCTCACAGCTTCATGCAATTTTTTATTTGTTGTGTAGTAATGTGCAGATATGTGTGCCTTGATAATTCCCCATATTGAATTGTGTGGTGTGGTTTGATCAAGACTTCATGATGGCCATGATAATGGAGCTGGTGACGCTGGAGTACCGTGACCAATTTGATGTCCCAGAAATTTTTAATTCAGAAACATACGTACTGATTGAGAAAAATGTGCAGGTGTTCCATCCTGCTGCAGCCATACTCATTCCATGAGATCCTTTTCTTGAAGTTGTGGTATTAATCATGCCTCCAACATCTCTAAACAAGTTTGTGCATTCACCAGCCTGTCAAAAAAAAAAAGAACCAAACAAGGCGAGCTGTCGTTACAGCTCGTATCATGATGTGCGGTGGATTTCTTTTCTTTTGTGGTGTAATAAGGATTTTCTTTGCCTAAAATAACAAATTTCTGGCATGCAAACCAGGATAGATTGCACATTCATCAGTAAAAAGCATTTTTCCTTGGTGCACTGCAGTGGGGAATTTTTCTAATAAAGCTCGGCAGGATGCAGCGTGACATTCCATGTCTGCATCTGACAGTTCATTGGTGAACATAAGATGAAATGGCCTTACTTTCAAGTCCTTTTTCATACGGTCTTGCATTGTCATCTACAGTACGTGAAGTTCAGCTGACCGTTTACTAGCTGACTTCATTGGGGATTATTCAATGGAAACTGCAACAGCAGCACATGTTTCTAACCACGTTAACTTTCATCCACTCCATAGCCTATCTTTAATACTGTAATTCAATGCGTGTTTTTCCCCAAGTCAACGTTGTTGATTTTGGTGGTGGTGGCTTACTAAAGCATTGACGAAACATATCACTAATTATCTTCATTGTTTGATTCGTATGTTGTCGTTCATGAACCCATTTGTCACTAACTGCTCCTCGACACTGTAACTTCTCGTGTCAGCCATTTTAGCACAACTGTCTTTTACTCGGACTGTGTGGCGTTGTAAAAAACTGCTGCCAACCGACCCCAATGAAAATCCTGTATGTTCTAAACACAACCTAACTCATATTTTTCGTTAACTTTAGGTGTACAGTGACTTCCCAGTCATACTGTAGATAGAACACTGACACACAAATTTTAAAAAAATTACAATTTTATGTTTTAACATATTGCTGTGAATGTAAATATACTGTTATTCCAGCAAAATATTACGGTTATTCCACTAACCAGGAATAGAAAATTTCTAGGAATTGAAAATTTATTCCTCATTACTTTATATTGTAAATTTGCTTAATAAATCTTGTAAACTGCATTTTTTCTTTCCTACAACAGTAGACGCAACATGATAAGTAGTTGTATTCAGAAAGTAGTTTTCATTCTTGAATGATCTCCATATATTTCAAATTTGCAATACTAACATACAAATTAAAGTGACTTTGATACTGATTTAGTTACCTGTTGTTCAAATAATGCCCAAAAGGACATTGTTGGAAGTAATGTTATTACTGTAGACTAGATAGTTTTAATGTCTTTTATTAGCTTCTTATCATATTTATTTTGAGCGTAATCCATCCAGTGATTATATTTTGTATTAGCTTTGTAAAAAAATTTCTCCTTTTTAAAGCATACTTGAAAAGAGAAAAGTTATTTATGTTAAAATATAAGTACTATTTTTTAATGTCTATAAAATATATTTTATAGAAATGAAATATTCTGTCTAGTTTTTGTATGTTTGAGAGATTAATTAATATACGTATACTGTAGCTATTTATAGAATTATGAATTGTTAGAAAACTTATTTATTTACACAGTTGGTCAAGTGAATAAAAATCAGTAATTACTGATAAGTAATTACTAGATAAGAATTATAATTATTGATTAAGTATAATAAATACTGCCATTTGTGAGAATAAACTTTTACTATTACTGATCAGTTGCGTGTCGTGTACTGAAGTTAAGTATTTACTGATTTATGTTCAGTAATTACTGATGATTCACTCTCACAGACATGTTCATTCTTGTTCGCTAACGTGATAACATTTTGTTCGACATCATTTGATATTGGTTATTCAAGTTGAATGTACATAATTTTGTTAGCTATTTCGTTCAGCAAAAATAGAATCGCAAAATGTCTAGCGATAGCAAAGAAATGCAATTTGAAACACCAGAAACTGCAACTAAAGCTGAATGCCATCGAGCTGCATTTATTAATGCATTAAAAAAGAATTCAGTTATATTAAACAAATCACTAACCTTGAAACTAATTGTATCAAAAGAAAAGGCATGGAAGGAAATTAACAGTGATTACGAAAAAAGTATTTGGGAAACGATTCCAATGGAAAAAGTGAAGAGGATTTTAAATAACAAAAACTGAAAATAAGAAAAAAATAGACAAAACGGCTACAGGTAACAAAAGTATAATTATTAAATCATGGGAAAACGACTTTATTGAATTGCTTGAAAAGTATGAAAATCCAACAATAAATCAAATACCAGGTGCGATTACTGTCGGAATTCCTACTAAGCGGAAATGTGAATCTGATATTGCCCATGAAGGACCATTTCCATCGAGCTCATCAACGAAGAACACCAACGAACTTTCTGAATGTGGAAAGGGAGTTAAGAAAAGGAAAAGAAACATCTTTGAGGCAGATGAATCGGCTGCTTTGTCAACACCTGAATTACAAAGACTTGTTCTTATTGAACAATTGGAACTAATTCGAACGCAGAAAAAAGAGGCGGACATGAAAATACAACAATTAGAAAAGAAAATGGCAACAATGCAACAATACAATAATAAAACAATTGAAAATGGGAAGCAAAGAATCGAAGAAGAAGATTACAGTTTCTCGGATTATCTGTTCCTTAATTAATCATTTGTATGTTTTCAATAAATTAAATAAACAATCCTTTTCCACTTTCCTACCTGAAAAAAAACTAAAAAAATAATTAAAAAAACAAATAAAAATTAAGAAACTATGTAAATGTCCATTGGAACGTGTGCATTGTGCTTAAATGGAATGGGATTGTTTGTGCGTGCGCGTGTGTTAGTTTGAGTGCATGTGCATGTACGGAGGTGTTCGGGCCTTCAAAAATCAATATATGATCAAAAGTTAATAGATGGTCCATCTAATTCCAATTAATCCTTTACTGGATTAACGAGAACAGATTAACCAACTTGACCAGGTTTGTACGTTTGTTACTTTTGTTTAGATTTTTTATTTTGTTTTTCATTTTTATTTATTAGGAAGTTTTTATTACATAAGTTAAACATGATTTACAAAATAATGAATTACAACTAGGCTACAAGAATTCTATAATCTAACAAAAAATAGAAACAATTTTTAAATAGTTTCTAACAAAATTGCCATCACTTGATATCTTTTTGCCTGACCACTTTGTCGTAACTTCAGTTCTGTGATTTCGATATCCGCATCTTCAAACTGATTCATCTTGATTCTCATTTTCATGATATGAGTCTGCATTAAATTCATCATTAAGAGATTTCCCAATGTTGTGCAGCATGGCACAAGCAACGACAACTTTTGGAACTTTTTCCAACTTCACTCTCATTAGATTCCCTAATATAGGGAATCACCTTTTTAATTGTCCGAAAACTCTCTCTATTGTCACTCTTTCTTTAGTGTGCACTTTGTTAAAAATCCTTTCTTCTGCAGTGTTAGGTGGTATAAATGGTGTAAGCAGCCAGGGTGCTATGCCATAATCACTATCTGCCAAAAGGCAAATGGCTCCATTTAATTTGGATATTTCTTTGCAAATATTGCTTCACCTTCAAATGCGGCTGTCGTGGGTGCTAACAGGCCACTCAGCTTCAACGCTTGTTATTTTCTCTTCCGCACAGCAGGTAAATTGAATGTTAAGGTTAGCATAGCCCTTCCTATTTAAGTAGGAATTACCAAATGCTTTTGGTTTTGTAATCTCTACGTGAGAGCAGTCAACTGCTCCGATTACATTCGGCATTTTAAATAGATTACTCCATTTTTCTCTAGCTTCTGCAATTTCATGTCCTGTTTGAGGGAAATGAATCCAGTCGGCAGAGTTAGAAATAACTTTTTCCAGAACATCATTGAATATTTTATTAACCGTAGTTTGAATACCGAAGTCTTTGGCTACACCATTTTGGAATCCCGGATCTGATAGGCATCTGAGTAATACTTCCATCTTGCATAGAGGACTTACGGCACCACCTCTTGCTTCATTTCTTTCTTCTAAAAATAATGTGGTTAAATATTCCACCGATTCCTTCTCAAAACAAAACAGCTCCTTGTACCTATCATCGCTTAAAAATTTATGTTCTCTGTAGGTTTTATATTTACGTACTCATAAAAACAGCCATGTTTCTCCTTCAGTAGAAGCTTTCAGTATGGATCTAAGGTTACTTTAACATTCTACAGTAATTACTGATGGTTTTAAGTTATCGTAACCTTTTATTCACATTTTTTCAGTAAATACTGAAGAAAATTAGTAATTGGGTGTAGTTTCAGTAAGCACTGATTAAGTAAAAGAAATACTGACTGGAAATTGATCAGTTGAATATTTACTTATCTTTATTTTCTTAAAGTTCAGTATTTACTGAAAAAACAGTCAGTATAAGTAATTACTGATTTTTATTCACTTGGTCCAGTATCTCAGATTACTGGCAGTTGTACTCATCTCATGTAATATATATATATATATATATATATTCCACATGATTTTTAGGTAACAGAAATGAATGATGAATCCTCTAAATATTGTAGTACTGAAGGTGGGGAAAAAATTCTTTAAGAAAGATAATCTTTTGAAGTTCTTATAAGTTATTATAAGCTAGAAGTTCATAAATAAGTTGCTTCAATTCAGGCTGATTGATATGATAGAAGTAAAATATATTGTGTTATGTTAGCAGTGAAGAATACTGAGAAAACTAGCAAACATCACTACTTTGCCATTAGCATGTGTACTTATACTGAACTCATAACATTTAAATAGATGGGAATGAATAATAAACTATTAAATATATATGAGTGTTCAGAAAATAACTGAACACTTTTAATTACATGCCAATGGACATATTTAGTGAAGTGCAAGTTGACAGCCAAGTTCCACGTGACCTCCTCTGTAATCACATGTTCTTGGATTGTTGATATCTTGTAGTTTTATACAATGTAAAATTTTGCATGAAACTGGGAAAACTTGCACAGAAACGTTTCAACTTTTGAAACAAGCTTACAGAGATGATGCTGTGGGTCATACACAATGTTATGAATGGTTTTTACCGTGGTCATCAGTCAATCAAAGATGACCCTCAACCATGAAATTTTTCGATTTCAACTGATGATGTCCCAGAAAATCAACAACCTGGTGTGTGCAAATCACCAATCTGACTGCCAGATGACTTGGAAGAGAGGTTAGCATCTCAATTGGATCGTGCCATAACATTTTGACTGAAAGTTGAACATGCATCGAGTTGCAGCAAAGTTTGTTACTTGTTTGATGACCAAAAAGCAGAAAGAACATCGAGTAGATGTTTGTCGGCAACTTCTTGGACAAGCCGATGATAAAACATTCATGCAAAAGATCCCAATTGGAGACGAAAGCTGGGTATATGGCTGAGATGAAAGCTGGGTTTATGGCTACGACTTTGAGACAAAAGTTTAGTCATCACAATGGATTTGCAAAGGATCTCCATGCCCCAAGAAAGCACATCAGTTTTGATCCAATATCAAAGTGATGCTCTCTGTTTTTTCAAATTTAATATAATTCTAGCCTCAATGTAAAACAATGAATTGTGCGTACTACCAAGGCATTTTACAACGGTGCGTGAAAAAATCTGCAAAAAGAGACCAGAGTTGTGGCAATACAACTTATGGTTCCTTCACCACGATGATGCACCTGCACCCTCAGTTTTTTCAGTTTGACAATTTTATGTCAAGAATCAGATGACTGTCCTCCCTCAGCCTCCCTGCTCACCAGACCTGGCTTCTTGCAATTTTTTCTTATTTCTGAAATTAAAATCAGTGATGAAAGGATGCTGTTTTGAGACTATTGATGACATTAAAACAAATTCATCACGGACCTTGTGTGAGTTGGGGAGGGGAGTACTTTGAAGGGGACAAGGACCAGTAATCTGTAAAATTAATAATAAAGATTAAAAAAGTAAAGTTCAGTTATTTTCTGGACAGACCTTGTACAATACTGAAACAAGAAAAACTTTCCTTTATAGAAGTTTTTTTTTTGTGAGAAACTAATTTTCTTCTGTTTATATAGTTTATTACCAATTAGAAGTTTTTATGTAACTGCTTGATTTCAAGGATATGAATGGAGTAGAAGTAGATTGTATTGAGTTTCATATAAGTACTGAACAGTATTAAGAAAGAAAAAGCAAACTATGAAAATCATTTTCTTAAAAGTTTAAGAAAACTTATTACATTGCATCAGGCATAACTTAAAGTAAAAGTAAGGTGAACAGTTTAGAAATAACATTTTTTGAATAAACCTTTGTAGAGATTACATAACATACATCAATTGATTGCTAATGTTTTTGTGAGAGACCACAAATTAAGCCATCATTAACATGCTTATTGACTGCTAATATAAACTTTATTTACCTAATGAATGTTAAAATGACATTTGTTTTTACAAACAAATGCTGTGTTAGAAATTGTTGAGCTATTGATTCAGTTTTGCGATTTGTTAAAATTACTAAGTAAATTATTAGTAGTTTATATAATCAAAATTGGTTTACATTTACTGATTATTATGATACTCCAAAACCGTTAAGTTATTTAGTGTAGCTTTCTTGATTCAAAATATGTAGGCAACTATGTTCATTTTTATTTAATCTACCATAAACTTTATTCCATCTTTGATTTATCAGACCAAAATCTTTTTTTAGGTATAACTTGACAATAGAATGACAACTGGTAGATGGTATCCAGGAGCCAAAAGCATAATTATACAGCTGGCATGTTTACTTCAAGCCGAGCATAGAAAGATAAGTATAGACACTTGATTTACATTAACTAGTGCTGCATTATATTATCTGTCACAGTCTCTCATGGCTGCAATTTATGTAAAGGATCCAAGATACAAGTGTCTTAAGTCAAAGTTCTTTTCTCTGACTGAAGTTATGTTATCATATAACTGGGCAGTTGATCTAAATTGCAATTAGCAGTTGATCTAAATTGAAGGGGGTTAGTATCATAATACAATATTGTATTTCACTTAGTAAACAAGGCAACAGAAAAAATACTTTGCCTTTCTTAGTTCTCTTCTTAAAGTGAGAGGCACTTTACTTAGTACTCGTAATCAATCTTGTTGGTATGCTGGTTATTTTTTGGGAATATTGTGCCATTTTCAGGAGCGATTGGTGTCTCATTTCAGATCTTCTATAACCAATTGTTTACACAAAAGTGATATTAAATTGTTTTCTTACATTATTAGACTGTTTTTCACTAAATGTTGGATTTCTCTAAATAAACATTTATAAACCGACAAAGTTATTTTAGTAGTTGATTTTATTTGACAATAAAAGTTGAAATAACTGAACTTACTGCAACAGCTGCAAACAGCTAACAGGTTCTTGTCAATATAGTACCAAATTTACTTAGAATATAATCATATGGATCAGTGCTAAAATTAATGTAAATGCATTCACTCATTCAGCCGACTAGTATAATAAAGATTTATTTACAAATGTCACCATTATTTTCTCTGTTAAATAGGTTTTTAATTAATTTGTAATTATATTCTTACAAGAAAAATTTACAAAGTATTGTAAATATAAATATAAAGAATTACTTTTATTTGTGTCCACTTAATCATTTTTATGTAAAACATAATTTTGTAGTAGAAAAAGAAGAATGGTCAGTTACTTTTGTATACAATGATCTATTTTTCTTCTACTGGAGTTAGTTGAGTTTTGGTGTGCTATTTGAGAATACAACTATTTTCCATTTATGAAAGACAGATGAATTATAAATAATAAACTATTTTTACCACTACGGAGTGCTGAATTATATTTATACGAGGACTATAAAAATTATGGTATATCATACATTATATTACAGTAGTGCATTGTTAGTCAATACTGTTGATTGTAGTGTCTTTAAAAACATGCACAGCGTTCCCAATGGAAACTTTAGTCAGGATTATTCTCATCTTTTGAATATTTAATATTCAAGAAATTATAATTTTTATTTATTTGTTACCACTACATTTGTTAAAAAAAATAATAGTACTGTTAGATACTTACACAAACATATCTACTGACATCAACCATTACATTTTCCTGAGGTTTTTTAATTTTATATAGACTTTTGCCAGCAATAAAGATTACTGGAAAAAATAATGTATATTTAAATTAATGATTAGATTATCTGTAAGATTCAGTATTAAAAATGTTTCTTTCTACTTTAATTTATCAGATACAAAGTGATAATTAAGATAATGATTTTAATGTAATTTTTATTTTCTATAACAATAGTTATACTTATCTCTTTTAATTTTACAGCTAATAACTTTAAATTGTATTGGGCTTTCTAGCGCTTATAAACAAACTGATCAAGAAAATACTGTAAAATATTAGGAAATATGTAACATTTTATGCACCATCAAATGAGTGCTTAACATTCATCTGTTCAATAACTGACTAAATAGGTGATAAACAAAACGTAATTTTTAAAAGTATAAAAGTGTATACATTCAAGATATTCAGTAAAACTAATAATACGAGGTTTAAAAACAAAAAAGAGATGCCAGAAATATTGCAACCGATTACAGAAAACTACTGTAGACATGATATACAACGGGTGTTCAGGTCAATCCAGGACTATTAATATTTTAATAAATGTAGAACACACGATAATAGAAAAAAACTTTTATTTCCTGCTGTAATCCTCTATTATATTTATTTCAGTGTTTCACTAGTACCTGAATACCCAGCCAAGATCTTGTAGCGTGTGTGTCGTATGGTGAGCTGTATGTGGGTGTGCATTGTCCTGCAGAAACAGAATGCATTCTGTTTGAAACAGTCATCTGCACTGTTTCAAACAGAACAGTGCAGATCACACTAGGCTGTTTTTTGCACTGAGCATTGTGCACATCTTGAAGATCATTGCAGTAGTACTCGCTGTTAATATTGACTCCATGGGGTAGAAAATCGACATGAATGATGTCATTTTTACCCCAAAAAACTGAGGCCATAACTTAGGTGGCTCCAAACTACCTTGACTGGGATTGTCACTCACTGATGTATGGCCTTTTTTAAAACATTTGCATCACTCAAATCTTTTACTGTGACTAAGAGTCTCATCCATCGTGCTGTGCAAGGAGTTGCAAATAAATCTCACCTGGTTTTACACCTTCATTCATGAGAAATTTCATTACAACATGCTGTTCCATGTATCCATTACATTACATTCACTACATTTGATGCCTTGTTCTTTACTACTGATTTTTGTTGTTGTTTGACGTTGCTTCACCCAGTGCACCATGCAGTAATAGCTGACACTTGTACCTTATATGTACAACCAACAGAATGGGAAGGAATCTCCATTTACACTCTAGTATAACAAAAGTCCTGGATTGACATGAATGTCCCTCATAGTATAACAGATCAGTAGTATATTACCATTTACCATTAAAAAGAAACTTTGCATAGATACATATTAATTTTAAGGTACTTTTAAAGATATTAAGAAACTCATTTAGCACACCTTTTCAAACAGTATGCAGATTCAAATGCAAAAAGAGCATATTGTCAAAATTTTGGGGGAATTTTGTTATTTTTATGTATAAATGCCGTTTTATATATATATATATATATATAAAGAGAGAGAGAGAGAGAGAGAGAGTGAGTGAGTGAGTATTAAAATTTTATTTGTGAATAAATCTCTCATTGAGATTTAAGTTGAAAGGTGATAAGCCCTTAAAGAATTTCTAAGTGTATAAACACTTATAATTGTTTTTTTCTTTTTTTTTAATTTTCAGTCAAGTATAACCAAGTAAATCCAAAGTCAAATCCAAGTAAAACCAAAATGATTTATTTGGCAAAAAATTGTATTTTGAGCTTTCAGAAAGTTCAGAAAAACCCCACCTAACAGGTTCTGAGCAGAGTGGTAAATGTAATCATTTACATCATGTTAGTTCTGTAATAAATAAAACAACTTTGAAGTGGATTCTTAACTGCAACTTAGTTGTGGAACTTAACTACAACAACTGGATACTTTAACTATAACTTAAATAGATGCTTAAAGATGCTACATCTTGGAAATTGAGGGATCATTTAGCATCTTGGAAATTGAGGAATATGGAATAAGGTAAAGTAACAATAGGAAGCTGCAAACAGTGAACCAGAAGTTATATATCACCGAAGTTAAGAATATTAAATGCATCTCACTGCATGCTGTTGGTTTTTTTATGATTAATGACCAAAGCAGTCATGCCACTTAAAAATAATTTACTGGTAGTTACATTATCGGTAAAAAAAAACAACACATTTTTACTAAAAACTTTTATATTAACTGGTGTGTAGAAATGTTCAGTTATTGTAAATTGTTTCATTGTTTGATATTGCATCATAATATCAGTTATTAAGTTTCAAATCTCAAAGTAAATCTGTTTGTTTTTTTGAGAATGTTTGATATAAATTAATATCCTGGAGTAATGATTAGAGTTGATTACTAGACTGTTGACTAAAGTATTCAATCAAATAGGTTAATTAATTGTTATGCTCAATCATTCATACTGCTCTTTCTTCTTTAATTCTGTTCATTATGTCCTCATTCCTTATTATATCCATCCATCTTACTTTCTCCATCCTTCTTCCATATCCACATCTCTAAAGTTTTAATCCAGTCTCTCTTCCTTGGAAGCTTCACTTCTGTACAACAAGGTGTTCCATACGTAGCATTTGAGTAACATCTTCCTTAATTCTCCTGACTTATAATTAGTGATTTACTCTTTTTACTGAAGGCTTCCTTTGGCATTGCTATACATAAAACTTTTATTATTTCCATTTTGCTGCTCCAGTCCTCTGTCTCCACAGTCACCATATCTGTATATTTTTATTTTTTCTATTCTTCCTTCACTTGTCCTTACTACTAAATCCAATTTGATTTTTCTTTCATTATTTTAGTTTATCCTATGTTTACTTGTTTGATAAACTAAAATCATAATTCTGAATAGTACTGATTTATAGGGCCTGGTATGTAAGTGTATACTTCTCACTTAATATATCTTCAACTCCTATGTTTAAGTTAAGGTTTTCAGGTTTAGACAAGGTATACCCTATCTTTCATTCTCAACTGTTTTCCGAACAATTCTTCAATTGCTCCCTTCTCCTCAAATCCATTCCTCACAAAAGTAATATTTCTGTATCTTGGACTATACTTATTTACTTATCTTTTAAGATTAAGTATAACTAAATGTACATTTTTATATATCCATATTTTTATAATTATCATTATTAACTTTTTTTACAAATCTCATTGTTTTTGTTGAGTTATACTGCAAAACAAAATATAAATGGCATAAAATTTATCATCTTGCATGATGTTTCATCTAAACTACAAGGTGCAACAATAAAGTAACGAGATGATGTGATAAAAAGTTTTACTTACATTTTTAGTCAGCTGTACCACAATTTCCTTTTAGTTCCCTTCTGCTTGCACACACTTACTCCAATGTTTCTGCCACTGCTGGTAACAGTTCTGAAATTCTTCTAGAATGTTATCCAAGACCCTTGTCACAGCATTTTGGACATCTTTGGTTGTTTGAAAATGGTGTCCCTTGACCACCAATTTGGCTCCTTAGAATAAAAAAAGTCACTCAGGGCAAGATCTGGTGAATAAGGTGGTTGTGGTAATATTGAAATGTGTTTTGAGGTTAAAAACTGCGGTACAGACAATGCAGCATGAGATAGTACATTATTGTGATGAAGAATCCAACTCGTACCAATGTTTGAACGGACACAGAGGACTTGTTTTCGAAGTCTTTATGGAAATATTGATTAACTGTTTGTTCAGAAGACATCCACTCTCCTTTGACTTCAACAAGCAAGCTTTTTTTGGTCTGGGCGATCCCTTTGAACACCATTGCAACTTTGACGTTTTGTCTCTGGATCATATTGGAAGAACCAACTCTCATCACCAGTGATAACACGGTTCAATAACTTTGGTTTGATTTGTATTTGTTCTAATAGATCATCTGCCACATTAACTCACGATTCCATTAACGTGTTCACTTATTACACCACTACTCAAGACTGAGATGTACAGATGTGCTGCTTGGACTCTTAGTGATGGGAAGATTTAAGTCAAAGATGAAGTATCTATGAAGGCTGCATGGTTGCCACATTTTGCGCAAAAAAATCAGTTTCATTACTTTATTGTTGCACCTCATATTTAGAACTATCCACTTGTTCCAGTCATTGTTTTTCAGCTTGATTCTATGCTTTTTTGCATCTCTTGGAATTATTTTTATATATTTCCTTAGATTAAAGACCACTCCTCATCGTGTTAACTCGCTGTTTAACTCGAATTGTTCTGTGATAGATAGCATATTTTGTTATCAGTGCAATATTATCAATAAAATTGATAATATTTAACACATATTTAACCTCGCAACAGCTAATGCAACATAGTATTATGTAAATAAGGGTTGAGTAATACTTTTATATTTAAATGACTGTTATTTTTTATTTATCTCTTTTGACCTACCTAAAGCTGATATAAGAAAAGCTGGGAATGCAAATGCTATTAGAAAACATGTGTTTTCTCCTAAACAGTGAACATCTTGTCTAAATATTGGTGAAATTAGTGTTCCTAACGTTGATCCTATATTTATTGAAAAATAAAATATCAAAAACAACTGTTGTAGCTGCATTTCTTGTTGAGGTACAATAAACTGATCACCATCAAATGAAGAAACACATGGTTTTATACCTCCAGTTCTAGCTGCAATCACTAACAGCCCAATTCACTGTAAAAAACACATATTCAGAAAATAAACAGTTTTATTTTAGTTACTATACAAAACAAATTATATACAAAGTGTGATTGCAAAGTTTTAAAACTGGGCTTGTAATTTCAAAATGGCAGTAATTACCTGTAATTACTGCTGTTGTGATGAATCTATTTCAAGATGTTACCCTTCTGGCTGAACACACAGACTCCAATGGTATCTCCACTTTTGGAAGCATTCCTAGAAATTTTCTTTCTTAAGGGTATTAAGAATCTTCTTATTTGCCTTGATGTCTACAATTGAGCGAGTCAAATCGGTTCCCTTTCAACAAAAATTTCAGTTTAGGAAGCAATCAGATCCTAAAACATGGTGAATACGGGGGGGGGGGGGGTTGCGAAAGCACAGGAATTTGGCCAAAAATTCCAGAATTAAGAAGGCAGGCACTACGATTACATTGTCATGGTGAAGGACCCAATTCTTGTCTTGCCAGAGGACAGGTCTTTTTTTTCGCACATTTTGACTTAAACATTAAATGATACTTAAAGTATTTCTGGTCTGTCCTCCTACAAGCAGATAGCACCCTAGGTGCAAATTCGTGATGCACAATACCCGTAGAATTGAAGAAAACCACCGACATTGTCTTCACATTTGACAGACTTTGTTGCGCTTTTTTCGGTTGTAATGAACTTGGATCCTTCCACTGATTGTGCCTTTAATTCTGCATTATACCCATAAAAAACCTACGATTCGTTGCCTATTTAACAAATCAGGGTCAGTTTCAGCCCAATTAATCTGTTATTGGGATATTTGAAGTCAGTATTGTTTCTGCTGGTCTGACAACAATTTCGGAATAAATTCACGGACACTTGACATATGTTCAAATTTTCAGTTAAAATTGACTGAACTGCAAAAAAACTTAAATTCAGTTCTTCAGCCATCTTCCATATGTAAGACTACAGTCAGAGCGCACTAATCTGTAATATTTTGTTGGTGTTTGGAGTGGAAGGCTGGCCAAACCGGAAGTCATCTTTGACTGCTTCGCGACTATCTTTGAATCTGTTGAACCAGATTAACATTTAACCAGTTTAGACATCCCCGAAAACTGTTTTTGAGTTCATCAAGTCTCCGAAGCTGATTTCACAACTTTCAAAAAAAATTTGACAGAAACTCATTGCCTCGTTTTTTCATCTATTTTGCAAAATCAATAACCTGCTGAGAACTGAAAATATGTCTTCGCTTGTAAGGATGCCACTCCCTACTGAACAAAGACATCAAGGTGGTCTTGTTAGCTTTAATCATACATTATATCAGAAGCTGTTAAATTTACATAGATTTATCAAAGTGATCTTAACACATTTGAGAAAGCCTGAGCAATATTTCATTGTGAAAAATGAAAGAGGTGTTTTGAATAGATTATTAATAGTCACTAACCAACCCCTGAGTAAATTTGGACAAGACTGTTATGTGTTATCACACTGATCTGTCAGTATAACACTGGATGTGAAATTCAAACCGTAACAATATAATTTATTCTATGAATTAAATAACAATGTGCAGAGTAATGAAGTGATCACTGATCAAAATCGTAAATAGGTTGCAGGAGAAATTTGTAAATGCTAGAGAATTATACAGGAACCATTACATCCTGGAGAGCATGAATGTTTTGAACTGTTTGAAAGAATGTTTAAATAATAAAGGTACCATTCACACAGCCAGATATATAATGGTGTCATAGATGGTGTGGACAGTAGTCTTATGAAGTGAGATGATTGTTTCATGCAGCAAATAATTTACAACTACAACTAAAGAATGTAATTTTTATTAAAGAAACTCTTATTTGATAAAGTTTTACTAAGAAGCTAAACATTCTAAATGAAACTATTCTGTTTTTTCTTTCATTTAAATGTGTATAAAAAATATCTTCATAACCATTCTTATTTCCTTGAAATCTACTCTAGAGATTTTTAATTTGCATAGGCATCAAGCATTTTTCAGAGCTATTTTATATGAGACCTGCTTTGTGTGAGTTATTCTGAAACAATTGAAAAGAACACATTTTCAAAGTTTTTTGTTGTATTATATTTTAGATACCAACTAACAGGCCTGTAACTAAAGTATTACCTTAAAATGTTAAATCTACCCAGATAGGAAATTAAATTATTGACTCCTGTGAAATATCATTACAGGTCTCATTGTTATTTTATGGAATTATTGAGATACAATTTTGTCGTGGCAGTTTATTTTTTATTGTAGAACAGGTTATATTTCTGAGCAGTAGAATACATTATTTTAAAGCTAAAATTTTTAGATTTTGCACATTTAATTGTGTAAAGGTATTATGTATAATTCAAAAGCTATTGAAAAAGATGTTATTTACAAATAATGCCAATAAGTTGTTGATAAAAAACTGCTTTCTCTAAATTTTTTGTGTAAATTTCATTTTTTAGCTTTATTTCTTTATGCAAGACTGTTTTTATCAATTAAATATTAATAATAATAATTAAAAAAAAGTTGTTATGGTATGATCATGTGCATGATTGAATTTTTACTAGAAACTTAATTTATTTTTTATTTTTCAATAAAGCTATATGAAAAATAATAATTTTCACTCCTGCTATTTATTTAAAGCTTAAACAAAATAAAAAATGGAAAAGCTTTACTGTTTTGATGAAATGCTTTTAGTTACCTTTACATGTTGAAAAAATATATTAGTGTGGAAGTCAACCTGTAGAAATAACAAAACAGAACCTAACTTTATAGATATTTGACTGACTTATTGAAAAATGACTATTTCCAATTTAATGTTATTATAGTACTTTGATCTAGCAATTTTGTGTATAAATGCCAGTATTAAAGGCTGTTTATTTTTACACTGTGCAATTTTTTTTTTTTGGCAGTCATGATTTTTAATAATTATTTATTGTTAAAATTTGATGAGGTTCATTATAACAAAAAAGTTTGTTATAAATGTAAATTAATTTATTTGTTTATAATCAAATTAAAATTGTGAGGTATGATATAACTACTCTTGAAATATGGTATACAGTCTGTAATAAGTACTCCTCCCATAACCTTAAATACTTGTAAAAGCTTACAGTAGTTGAACATCAAACTTTTTTTTGAAACTGCACAAATAAAAATCTTTACCTGACAAACTGAAAGCAGATATAAATTTGAGAGAATTTAAAATAACTGTAAGGAGTTGATGATTGATAAAATGTTCTAGGTATAAAAGAATTTTTAATTATGTAAAAAAAAAAATAATCATCCCAAGAAATAGTGAGATTATTCTGCTGAACATTATTAATACAAAATATAAATAAATACTTTTTTATGTAAATTCTTTTGGCAATGTTCACTGTAATTGTGTTCTTTCTAAAAATGCTTTTTGTATAAATGTTGTACTTGATTTGTTTTAGGGATATTTATAAAGTAATTATATAAATTATTATTATTTATTATATGATTATTATTTGTGATATTTAATTTAACAATATAATAATAATATTATTAATATTTAATAATATTTTATATTTAATAGTATTATATTTAGTATTTTTGTGATACAATATTTAATTTGTTGTTAAAATAACTAGTTATTTAGAGGTACTATAAAAAACAAATAAAATATTTATGTATATTTAATTGAAATTTTATGGATCTTTTTTGTTTTAATTCACTACCTATGAATCATAAGGTCCATTTCATTGAATTGCCTGCTCATTAAATTAGATTTCTAAAGAAATGCCTCATGCACACCAACCTAAAAGACTTTTTGTTCAGTCCATTTCTCACCTATTAGTTTATTGTTCATGCAGAAAATAATACAAACCGATGCCTCTACAAACAAAATTTTTGAATTCTGGAATTACAAAGGTTCAAGAATTTTTTCAATTAAACTGTTGAGTCGCCAGTTTGATGGATATGAAGGATGAGACCATCTATCCCTTATAAGAATCTAAGAACTTTTATTCAATAACCTCACTTGTCATACTGTCCTTCAGTGGTTTCTGTTACATCATTTGATGAATCCACACTTACATTCAGTAAGTTGGGGTTGTTTAACCCCCACTACATAAAATATCTGAACTTTTGTAAAATACATCACAAAGTTTTTAAATTACTTGCACATTACCTATCTTTAACTTTAGATAATTCCATGCTACTTCCAAAATATTTTATTAAAATGCAGTTTCATGCTTGACGTAATCTTACAATTGAAACTGATTGTTAAAATTTCTTATTGTTAAAGTATTGTAACAGCTTCTTTTCAATTGTTGTAGGCAGATCTCAGAATCTCAAATTCCTAAATATATAACATAAAATGCTATGAACTTTACAAGTCCATGAAAAAATTTATTTGTTATATCAATACTCACAACAAGGTTAAATTAAATTGCACATTATTAATGCAACTAAGCCCCATAATTGAGTCAACATTAATGTCTAATACTGGGAGTCAAATACCTAAGTAATTTCTGTTATGGATGGTAACATTTTAATATTTTTTGTTGATAATACTAATCACTTCCATAGACAACTCATAACTAATATTATAAAAACAATTATTAGTTACTACTTTTCACATTAAAATGAATGAATATAAATTTAATTAAACTAACTTGTTCATTAAGAAATAAGAGAATTTACACTAAAAAAGATTGGAACTTTTAAATCTGTATGAATCCAATGTGGTACAATATTGTGCTTGGCATGACTACATTTATGAAGGGGATTAGAGATTAGTTAAAATACATGCGATTTATTGATGCTTCTTATATATGGTCAGTTTCATTCTTATTCATTGTACTGCACCTATTGAATTTTTGATGAACTTATTGGATTTGTTTTGGGAATTTTAGCTCCTTTTAGTATGGAAAGTAAAGATGAATGCTCAAAGTAGGGGTACCTATGAATGCCTAGAGTAGAAAATTACATGTGTGCGTAGTAGTAAGAGTATTGAAATATATCACATTTTTTCTCTTTTCTAATGCTAAAATTATTGTTTGTTACATTAACAAAATCTTTGATGTACATCAAAATATTCACTGCTTTATAATGAAGTTTAAGTATTTACGTTATTATCCATTATATTCATTAAAATGCTTGTAAATCAAAAATATTTTTGAATTTTATTAGAATTTTATTTACTTACAGCAATATACTATCTGATAAAATTCAGTTTAAAGTAACGATTCATAAATCTATCATTCAGAAACATGCATTGACACTGGATAATAATAATAATAATAACTGAATAATATTCAGTTAATTATTATCATACTGCTAAATAATATTCAGGTATTATTATCCACTGACACTGAATAGAATAATCATTTATTATTGTTTCCTTTTGATAGTATGCCACTTTTAAATTCTGTTTATGGATTTATTTATTTTATTGTTTTTCCAAGAAAACAGTTCTTTGAAATTTATCTGCAGTTGTTAATTTGCTGCTTACAGTCTTTGATAGATTACCTTACAGATTTTCACTCATAAAAAATAAAAATACATAATTAACAAACATTTTTTTTTTATAGAGATCAATTATTAAAATCGCACAATAGATTTCAACATTCTTTAGTGTAAACATAAAAGAGAATAAACTAAACATGCAACAAAATATTAGTTGTCAAAGTTTTGGCAGCATAAGATATAGATACATATTAGTTCTAACTAAGAGATGTCGGAAGTAGCATTGGTACTACTAATGATGTAGTAGAGAGGATAGGTGTACCATGACAGGATTTCATAGTTAGCAAGTATCGGTTGTTGGTCCAGCAATTCATTCACCCCCATCCTGCACAACTAACTTACCAAACTTTGATGAGTAATAATACATATTTGACTAAAAATATTAGTATTTTGTTATGATTGGTTGGTGTTTCTTTAATCCTATTGACTTAAGATTCTATTTTTCTTTCTCTAGCCAAAAATTAATACTTAAACTCTTTGAAGTTCTCACAGTACAATTATTTTTTTCTTTTAACCCTACATATATAAACCCACATGATTTTTAATAAAATTTTAAATTATTTGTATTTTTTTCTTAATTTTTCAACAAGTTTACATTTTAATATTCCCTTTAATTTGTTACATTATGAAATAGTAAAATTTTCATTTGATTTTTATTTTACCTGTTGCCAAACAAGATCTCAAGTTAAATTTCAAAACGTATCTTTTGGAAAAAGTAAGTTTTGTATTATCCTACATTCTTGTTATTTTTTGTTCCTGCTTATTAATACATAGAAAAAAAACAACTTATTTACGGGTTATTTAGGGGCAGAATGTAAATTGTTTTTGTATAGAAAGGTATATTGCTGTGTTGTTTTACATTATTTATCCAGTTTTCCTGTGGTGACAGATGTGAAATACAAGAGGTCAGAAAATATTTTGTTAAACAGAGATGTTCATTATTTTAGTAAGATCTAGTGATGAACAGAATGAAGATGTCATTTGTTGAACTGAATTCATTAGGCCCTTGGCTCACTGATATGTAACAGTTTATCTAACTGTGAAGATGGCAGAGGAAAACCATTTTATTTTTCAGTTTCATAAAACCATATGATGATTGAAAAAATTCCACTTTCTCAGTTAATTTATAAAACTTCCTTAACAAATAGGCTGATTTTCATTAGGGTTAATATTCTCTTAATCAGCTTATCAGATTGATGAAAATATTTTTTTTTTTAATAATTCTTATCAATTGAAATTTTTATTACCTGAAAAAAGACCATTAACTAAAATATAATTGGTTAAAAAAAGCTTAATGTGGGCGAGAGCTATGAGAAAATGTTAACTGTGTTACGTAATTAATAATGCATTAATTAGAGTTCTTGCTTATGAGACAAAGGTAAAATTGAGGTAGACCTCTCCACTCAAAAATAGTACTTTTTTGGATATTAAAGTTTTTCTTCAAAATTTTACTTGAAAAGAAAATTCAGTAATGAAATGTAATTACATTAACATAAAAATAATTTTTTTTTGTTTTTAACCTCTGGGACTGCCGTTAGGTATTGCTTCAGAGGATGAGATGAATGATTTGTAAAATAATTTAATTTATAATAATTTATTTATAAAAATAAATGTAGAATAAAATAACGCCACTGTCGACTTTTTCCATTATTATGAAGTTTCAAACTCATTAGCAGGTGTCATTTAATGTGTGTAATGAGTTATATTACGATTAGTGTAATTAATTAAATTTAAGATTAGAACTTTTTTTTCATCTGTAATAAATCTCTTGGGAGTGTAAATCAAGCAACTGGTAATTGTTAAACATTTTTAGTCGCACATCCTTCTTTCCCTCGTTTAGTTTCACCCTTACTTATTAAAAACGGATTATCTCACCCTCAAATCTTTCACACCTCCTGACAGTGACAGACAATACTCCAAATCCTCTTCATCCGCCAATTAAACGGTAGATTCTTTTCGAAAATAGAGTGATCTAGATTAATAATTAGTGTAACTATTTTAACCCTGAATAATAAGGTACTTAAATTTAATCGTACACAAAACCTAACCTTATAATTATACTACCTGAGTCATAATAAATGTCTGTTAGAAGCACGGCTTTGTAAATTCAATTTAATCTACTGAATTTTTAATAAATTAAGAAAAATTCTCTAGGATCAATGTATAAATCATCAAATTTTTTACTCGCAAAAAACACTTCCTAATGTAAAAAGCCGGCTTATGCATACCTTTATCGGCTTTGCCCTTGATAAATTTTCATTTCAAATATGCCATATTTAGATTTTAAATATTGTTTATTATATTATTACTTAAAATCGATCTAATCAATTATGAAATACAAATAAGAACGATTTTAGAAATTGGTTTCTACAGAGTGTTCCTAGAGGTTATGGCGGTATTTCGCAACCGGTAAAAGAAATTAAATCTTGTAATGTTTACGTAATTAAGAATTAACACTTATTGCATGATTCCCTTATAAGGAAATATTTTAATTAAATTTTGCGGTTTAATATAAAATCTGTTTTACGATTAGAAGAAAAGTAATAAAATGTGAAATATGCAGTCTAATAATTTTTGCCTGTTTTCACGCATAAACTTTGCAATCCATTTAAAAAATTTCATCCGTTTCGAATGTTTATCAACAGATTGGAACAAAAAAGTTTAATTTTGTTCACAATAAAAGGTTAACATTTTACGTTCAGAACATTATTCGATAAAACTAATATTAAAGGAAATATTAATTATTCAAAAAATTTAATCGTCGCAAATTTAGAATTTTCAAGTAAAACATTTTCAAATTGATTTATTTTGTAGACGTTGGATAAGCTTATACCAGATTCCTTTAAAATATTTCAATCCGTTCGTTAAATATAATTTTTTATTGAAAAAGCACAAAATGGCGAACAAAGGAAAAATGAAACGATGTAGGGCATTTGCCCCTCATGAAATTTTGTCCACTTTAATGTCCATTAGTATGGCCAACACCTTACCGAAGGAGAAAAAAGTTTAAAAATTATGGGTACCGTGATATCGCCTTGTCCGATTAGGTCGAAAATCAGGCCCCATATTTATATATACTCGTATATGAGCCAAATAAAAATGTCAAATTTTTACTTTTTTTTGTCCGAGTTTTTGAAATGAGAAAAAATATTCATCTATAGTAATGAATGAATATCCCCCATCCCAAAATCCAATTGACTTAAAAATTTGGAATTTGAAATAACTTAATTAGTATTTTTTCGTACTAAAGTTCAATCTTCTACATTCACTATAAAAAATAAAATCAGTTAAAATTGACGTTGAAGGAACAAACAAAAATGAGGAGGTATTTAAACTGTTAAATTAATTTGCCTTGTTACATATATAGTCCAACTACTTAATAACCGATTATGCTATGAGATAAAAATATAATATTAGATATATTATTATTGTTATATAAAATTATCAGATTAAAAAATATTTCGTGTACTATTAGAAGAGAGGGAAAATTAAAGGAATTTTTTAGGCTTTACTTTTCAGCAACCCATGATTAACATGGACTACAAATCATCTTTGCCTTTCATCCAGAAGGTTTTGAGTTTAGTCCCGACCATAGACAATTATACTGGCTTTTAATTACTTGACGTATACGTAAATAGAAGCTGTAATTAAATAATTTCTTAATGATATATATTTTCGTGACCATTATATTGGCCTCCCTCAACTAGTTATTTTTTATTATTTTTACTTTCCCTTCTATATAGCAGCTATAGCTATATAGAAGGGAAACTATGGTGATCGGTCAAAATTCGGCATATCCGGTTTTAACCGAATCTTGAAAAATTGACTCCTAAGGACCATAGAAAACCGAAAAATGGCATCGAAATTTCCACGAAAAATGTGCGTACGTATGTATGTTGGCGTGTAAATCGCCTTACATCTCCAAAACTGCTTGACCGATTTTAACCAAACTTGGTTATAATATATTTCTATAGTAGGGGCATTGATGGTACTAAATTTTCAGTTCAAAAGATCAGGGGGTGGAGGATACAGGGGGAAAACGAAATCGTTTCCAGATTTTGTATAATTAAGGTTATATTTTTTTTATAATTTTGTGAATATTAGTAAAGTAAACAAGTTTTGTTAAATTTCACCCTCACTCCTAAAAATGGTTTTTTATCTTGAAGAATTATAGAAGTACAAGGAGTGATTTTCGTTGCATTTTTAAAAATATTTTTAACAATTATAAAAAAAAAAACATCTTTTGTGTAAAACATTTTTTGCTAAATTGCACCCCACTCCAAAAAATAGTAATAATTTGGAACGTTGTAGAAGGCAGTACAGCGGGTCTTTTTTGTTGCAGTTTTTTCTGTTAGCATCTTGTAGGATCCACAAATTTGTTCCCCATCAAAGTGGGGTCTTAACCCAGCCACCCCGCCTTACACATCCCACATCCCATTTAGCGGCCGGATTACTGATATAATCATCTGCTATGTTGTGACGTCACAGGTGAGCGATAGAGTGAAATAGATGAATAATATTTACAGTGGCAGCTAGTATCTCCACACCCGCGTGAATGAAATACGTATGCGCGCACGCTTTAGTTAGAATCGTTGAATTAAATAAACGAAAAATATTGTATTTAAATAAAACGATAAATATTTTAAATTAAGTTGTGCGTGTAAGCCGTGCATCAGAAAAAAGCCGCGTGACGGAAAAGTCCTACAACTGTGTCGTCAGATTTTTTTACCGGGTAGGATATTGTATGAGAAGAAAGTGTTTGTTTATTAGTGGATGCGATAGAAGGCTTGGTGAGCGGAAGGAAAGGAAGATATTTCAAATGACGGATGGGGTTACGGTAAAGGAAAAATATGCTGAAACATAGTTAGCAAAGGATAGAACAAGGTGGAGAGCAGCAGCCGTGACAGGACTTGGCCTGATGGCAGAACAACTACGAATGAATGAGTCAAGAGTCATTTGACCGGTTTGATGCTATTCTTGATTCCGACTTATTCTGTGCTAATTTTTTAATCTTAATATAACTACTGCAAACGTTTTCTTCGGCTATAAGAAGCCGAAGAATTTGTACATGTAAATATATAAATTATACGTTAATTCATTTATTGTGTGTATAATAAATTCCAGCAAATATAAATGGTCATTGTTTTAAGACTTATAAATTCAAACCTTTTTCTTCTTGTAAAATTTTTATTCTAAACCACCAATCTAGTTTGCCTGTACAAGATTCTGGTACAATATTCTCTCCTCTCCTACCGTTTTCAAACCTTTTTTTTACCAAAGACGAAACGGAAACGGTATATGCGTTTGGGGTAAGAGATTTTGTGTTTGTGTGTGTGTGTGATTTTGATGCGGTTTTCTTGCGTTGTATAGGTATCATCTCAGAGCAGGTTCTTAGACATGTTTTATATGGTTATAGGCCACCAGGCGGCGCTGCAGTAGATGTATTTCTCTAAAGATTTATGTAGATTTATATTATATTACATAGGTATCACCTCAGAGTAGGTTCTTAGTTTAGTTTTACGGTTATAAGATGCCAGAGGGCGCTGCAGTAGACATGTTTCTTCAAAACGGCTTAGCGGGTTTTTAAAATTTTTCATTTTATCACTTGTTTTATATTTTATTAACCCACTTAATTTTCAATATCCACCGGTTACATCACTTTTAAATGCCACTGTTTTATTATTTTTTCTTATTGTTCATGTTTTATTGCCGTAAAAAGCTGTACCCCATATACTCTTAAGTATTCTTAAGAAAAAAACTTTAATTCTTAAATCTGCATTTGATACTAACAGAATAAAGGATTAATTTTTTAGTTTGAGGTCCTACTCTGTACAAAAATAAGATTGAAGAGCCGCGGCAAAATAGTTCAGTATAACCGGTGACTAATGATTTGGCTATCCAAGAGGTACTGTTATCTTAATCTCAGTTGTGTTAGTTGTTCCAAATAGCATGAACTTGCAACAAATCCCTAGATAGAGAAACGCCGACAACTTGAGTTTTATGCAGGCTCTCAAATAACAAACGATCAAGATTGCAGTACACACAGACAGCTTCAAAATTGGCATTCATCTGGTTCGGCCTATAAATCCTGAAAATTTTCTGTTTTCATCAATCTTAATAATTTTTAGTATTTTCCGCAATCGCCCGATAGAGTTATTTTCGTTTCTCAAAATACATATTCAAACGTGGACTGGTCTAACGGTCGACTCGTCGTCGCAAATCATTTGTTTAACAGCTGATTTTCGAATTCGAAGTTACTAAGGTTCGAATCCTAGACAGTGGATATCGGTGTACTTTTGCGGTCGGGGTTCGATTAACTACACACCTCAGGAACGGTTGGCCTGAGTCCTGAGAGTACATCTCATTTTCATATGATACATATCATCTTCATTTCATTGGGCTGTGGGAGGGTTGCTTATTGTTCACTAGTTCAACAGATTCCAGCATACACATTAGGAAAAAAATAAATAAAAAAAAGTACATACGAGACAGTTATACATCTGTCTCAAAGATCATCTTCATATTTAAACAACAGTTAGTCGTAAAGAACATGGCGTCGAATATAGCGATTGGATATGTGGAACAACGCGTTCTAATGAAATTTCTCATTAATGAAAGCGTAAATCTCGTTGAGATTTATTCGTGACTCCTTGCACAGTACGGTGATAAGACTCTTAGACGAAGTAAAATATTTGAGTGGTGCAAACGTTTTAAAGAAGACCGTATATCAGCGAGCCCTTCTTTAAGATTGCAATATATACGTATTATTATTAATCAGCCTAATTATAAGCTGTATGATAGGTGTAATTATATACCTTACGCAAGAAAAAGGCTTAAGACACATCGTGTTTAAAAGAGTATCTCTTTTCTTCAATCGGTGTTACATCCTCTATAAAACGAAAGCTCTTGTTTCTACAACAATGTCTCAATTGTTATTCCAGTATTTAATCAACGAATACTACATATCGTTTACATCTCGGTCGTTAATAGCCATTTTACGGAACGCAAGAAAAATCAGTGCTGACTTATCCGATTCAAAATATAAATATTTTTTGGTCGTTTAAATTAAACTTTTTCCACTCATCAACAAAAGGTTTTGTATTTGGTGTATTGTATTGTATTTGGTTTTGTATGTGCTTAGGGAAGTGGGTCCTCTCTAATTCTTCAACATGCCTGTTAATACTTTTCATACCTTAACATATTATTTAAAGGCATAATATTGCATTTAGTAGAATGTTTTAAAATTAAAGACGATAAAAAATATACTATTCCTGATGCATTAAATACAAGTATAATTGTTAGGGATTATAACTATTAAAGGAAGCCCTTGTACGCCATTGTTAGTTGATTCATAGGGTGTGAAAAGACAATTTAACTTAATTATCAGAGGGGTAGAATTTGTATCGCTATATTCATCGGCCTAACAACAGATCTTGTTTCGACAATTCTTTCCTACATTGACGATCGGTTAATAAATTAATGAACGAGCAAGTGGATGATTGTAATGCAATTTTGTATCGCTTATCTGTATTTTATTACATTCCTTTTACACAGCATAGAATACACTCTCATTCTCTCTGTCAGAAACTTCATATGGTGTGAAGAGTGAACCCCATGGGGTTTGAGTTCGTTATACAGAGTAGGGAGGTACATATTACCTCTATGATAATAATTATACTTTTCTCCCTTCCAGTTCCCCAACACTTACTGTAGTAAATATTGTAAATAAGAAATTAAAAAAAGATAAAGTTCTAGTAGAATATAACTTTTTAAAAACTATCATCTAGCTGATGAAGATTCTTATTAGAATTTCAAACAACGTGTGTATATTTTACCGATTATAAAATCTGGCAGTCTGAGGGTTGGAGAAGCCCAACCGGACATTGGAAGGCAGCTTTACAACCCAGCGCTACAGTTGGGTCTCGGATCGGAAATTTCCTTTTACAACAATGACGTAGTCAACATATTCCCGGTATTTCGATTCCCTCAGTCGTAAAAAGTACGTAAAATTTTTTTTTTTACCCACTATCACTGAGGCTGGACCAACAGTTAGGCATTGCGCATCTTCAGTAGGAGCAGCCTTGGCCTCTAACCTCCAAGACTTCGCAGGATTCGGCTATGCCGTGCCCTGCGGGGCTCGATCACCCGGTAGGCCGGGACTCGATCCTTTTTTATGCCACGCATGTAACCGGTGCCCTCCCGTGAAGGTGGATTCCAGCCGGGTCTCGGTCTTTTATTTTTCCCCCGAACTTAAGGGGTCCCCAATCAGTCATCAGTGACGGTCCACCTTGCCAAACCGCCCTCTCATGATCAGGGCTGCCCTTGTAAACCTCTACCGACAGAATTAAACCCCATCACCCATTCCCTGGCGTCTCTTTCTTTATTTTTTATGATTCTAGTTACCATCGTAAATACTTCATCCCATTCATGCCTCCCTCTCATCGTATACCGTATCGTATTCTCAGGTATCAGATCACTCAATCCCGGTGCTTGTTTCACCTGATCCCATCTACAACACCAATAAACGTGTGCTCAGCCAATATCCAGCTCGTTACAATATCAGCACTCTGGAATTGCACGCCTGCCAAACCGGTGGAGGTAGGCCTCAAATTGCCCTGTTACTAACTGCGAAAGATAACCAGCCTCCTTGTAACCCCTGTTAATCCACACACCAACTTGCGGAATGATTCTTCTGGTCCAGCTACCTTTCTAGATGTCTCCAACATTGCTTGCCATTCAGTAATAATCTGTCACTTTGCCTCGATCCTTGACATCCCACCATTCTCTAATACGCCTTCTACCGGTGAGGGCTATCACCGACGACTTGTTTGGTGCCAGAGTCAGTCTTCTTGCCGCCAGCCACCCATGCATTTTGTCAACGGCTGCTCCTGCATCTTCCTGAACGGCTGCACGTTCAGCTCAGTCCTGCTGGCAACCAGGAGAGCCAGGTCGTCGGCATAGGCTATTAAATCAACATCACCATCGAACATAATCCTCTGCACACCATCAAATGCTATGTTCCACAGAGGAGTGGAGGAGTTCCACCCCTGTGGAACTTCTCCCAATACTTCTGCGGGAATATCGCCGTCTTCGGTACTTATGTTCACCTTTATCTGGTGTAAATAGGAATTTATAATACCCCGAAAATAATCACCGTTGTTCTTTTCCCGTAGCATCTCATTAATCACAGGCCAGGGGAGGCTACCAAGAAGCACGCTACCTACCGTGGCCTGACTTTATACCTGAATCTTCAGGTGGCACAGATCCACTGAGCCGGAGAGATTCCGTCAGGGCACATCCGGATACTGACAAACTGGGGTGTGGAAAACCTACCCCATCACAAGAGCATGCACTCGCAGAACGAATGCAAGGCTCAACGAACGAATACAACACTATTCCTTCGTGTATAATGATATTTATACTTGCAGTTATTCTGTTGCTTAAATTACCGATTTGCTATCTACATTGCAAGCCGTTCGGCACCTACAGCAGAGAGACTACTGCAGAACACTATATATCACCTTGAAGCTTGGTCCAGGATTACTGGTTTCACATTTTCATCCGAAAAAACAAAATGTGTAGTTTTTTCTCGGCTACGAAACCCTTCTATTCCGCAAATTTTTCTGAACGGTGAGACTATTACTATCTCTAATTACGTTAAGTTTTTAGGTTTAATTTTTGATAGTCGTCTTACTTGGGTCAAACATTTAAAAGAATTGAAAACAAAATGTTCCAAAATTTTAGATATGATGCGAGTCCTTACTAACACCAACTGGGGAGCCGATAGATCATGTATGATACGTTTTTACTATTCCTTTGTTCGCTCCCGTTTAGATTACGGTTGTGTGGCCTACTCATCAGCTCGTCAAACCGTGCTTAAAATGCTGGATAGTGTACATCATGCTTTCCTTCGGCTTGCCACAGGCGCGTTTAGATCAAGTCCTGTCGCAAGCTTACTTGTAGACTGTGGTGAACCATCACTTTGGGATAGACGAGACCAGCTGTTGTTATCTTATTTTGCTCGTCTCAGAGGACAGCCAAATCACCCGGTTCTTGAGTCAGTCTTTAAAAATCCTAATCTAGGAAAGTATGAGGATCATCCACGTCGTACTGCACCTGTAGGTGTCCGTACCTGGCGTCTGCTGCAGCATATAAATGTTGACACACCGTCATTCTTTCCTATGTACCCTTGCTCATATCCTCCATGGAGAATAAACCTCATAAATTTTAATTTTGACCTGACTACATGTAATAAACAATCAACACCATCTATCGTCTTTCAGCAGATGTTTCAGTGTGTTCTCTCCAAGACGAAACCACACGCGGTTGTATACACTGATGGATCGAAACAAAACGATACGGTTGGGTGTGCTTTTGTTGTCAATGAGAGAACTTATATGTTTGGTCTCCCCAGTATTACGAGTGTGTTTACCGCTGAACTATATGCTATAAATAAGGCTCTAAACATCATTAACCCTAAATATAGAAAAATTCTTATTTGCAGTGACTCGTGTAGTGCTCTCCAAGCCTTAAAGAACTTTTATTCCAAACATCCTATCGTCATTGAAATTTACAACGCAATCGCTGAGTTGAATAATCGCAACACAGAATTAAGTTTTTGCTGGGTCCCTAGCCACGTAGGGATTCCAGGTAATGAACATGCAGATTCCGCTGCCAAAGAAGCATGTAACCAGCCTCCTTTCACCACCCGAGTCGCTACTTCTGATTTCATTAACTATGTAAAACAATTATTAAGAACAAGGTGGCAAGGTGATTGGACAGCTACTGTTGATAATAAACTCCGTCAGATTAAAGATTCTGTGTTACCATGGAACTCCTCATACAGAAAACCCCGGCGTGAGGAAGTAGTTCTCTGTCGATTGCGGATAGGACACACGAGAGTCACACACGAGTACCTGTTTACAAGAGGACAACCACCTCTATGCGCAAGATGCAACTGCCGCGTGACTGTGCGCCACATACTCGTGGACTGCATATGTTATGCGGCATTGCGTCGTAAATTTAAATTACCTAGTAACATCCGTGGTATCTTGCGTGACGATAAGGAGGTTTTAAACCGGATGTTTATATTTTTACATAGTATAGGGTTAATGCAAAAAATTTAATAAGTATGTGTTCTTTCGTAATTGTATGTATTGTCCTATGTATTGTTTTTGTTATCCGAGTAGGGAGCCTTTTACACTCCCTATCGGATTTTTTTTTTTTTTTTTTTTTTTTAAACTCGTCTGTGATATTAGTTGTAAGATTTTTGTGATATTAGTTAAGTAGTTAAGTTTTATCTCCTTTTTTAGTTTTAAATTTTATTTATTTTTATTGTGATAGTTTTTAACATAGTTTTAAGTTACATATTAGTGTTTTTGTTATCCGAGAATGGGCCTTTTACACCCATTCCGGATTTTGTTTCTGTGATAGTAGTTTTAAGTTTTAATTTTATCTAAAAACCTATAATTATTATTTTTTATTTATTTATCTATTTATTTATTTTCCGGGCGATGATAACGTACTTCCGTTTTTCGCCCTAAAAAAAAAAAAAAAAAAAAAAAAAAAAAATAAATTACCGATAGGGACGTTCAGGTCGGTTGATAGTAAAAAATACTTTTATTTCTCTATTTAATCCCTGCTACATTTATCCTAGCGGTTCACTAGCGCCTGGGTACTCGCAGTGTAGACAGATTTGTCGTTACGTCAAAATCAAGATAGGACTGTTGAAATTCTGGCCTGCCAGGAACAATTTCAAGGGCCGGAAGAGGTGAAAATCGATAGGAGTGAGGTCCAGACTGTAAGGCGGGTGTGGCAATAACACCCAGCCAAGTTCTTTTAGCGTGCATATTGTGCGGTGGGCAGTACGCGGTTATGCATTGTTCTGGAGAAACAGAACGCCTTTAATGATCGTACCAGGACGTTCTTTCTTAAGAGCATTGCGCACATCTTGAAGAACCTTGCAGTAACACTCGCTCGTAATATTCACTCCAAAGAGTAGAAAATCGTCGTGAATGATGCCATTTTTATCTAAAAAACTGAGACCACATAACTTTGGTGGCTCCGAACCACCTCGACCGGGATCGTCACTCACTGATGTACGGCCTTCTTTAAAACGTTTGCGTCACTCAAATGTTTTACTGCAACTAAGAGGATCATCACCGTACTTTGCAAGGAGTTCCGAGTAAATCTAACCGGGTTTTACGCCTTCATTCACAAGAAATTTCATTACAACGCGCTGTTCTACATATCTACTCGATACATTGAACGCTATGTTCTTTACGACTTAACTGTTGTTGTTTAACGTTGCTTCACGCCAGCGCGCCATGGGGTATTAGCTGATATTGTACCTTATATCTACAACGAACAGAATGCGCAGAAACCTCCATTTATTGTAGTCTGATAAAAGTCCCGGATTGACGTGAACGTCGACACTAACGAATAGTCGTTAGTGTCTAATTAACAACTGTAACTTATATATGATTGACGTGATAGCAACGCCCTAATGTAATTAGGCTTGTAAGGTTAAATGATCGCAATGAAAAATAAAAATGGAAATGAAATTGGAATAAAAATGAAAATGGAATAAAAATAAAAATGGAATGATGTTGCCAAGATTTGGCAACATTATTTCATTTTCTTACAGTTCTGTGTTCTATAATAAGATTCCAAAAGGTTAACGAATTACCACTGCGTGGAATGTCAAAAGCCATAATGCATTATAATTTGATTGAAACGAGAAGAGGTGGTATCGTGTACTTTTTCAGTTTTTTAAATCCTGTAGTGAAAATAATTGCAAAATAAAATAAATAAAATTAATTTAAATGTTTCAATTTAATTAAAAAATATCCATATAAAATATTAGAAATTGTAATTACAGTAATATAACAAAATATACTTATGTATAAAAATAACTGGCTAAATGGCGATTCTTTTCTCTATTACCCTGACAATATAAGGGTTTTTCGGTATATATAAGGGAAATATATAATATAAGGGAAATTCGGTAGACATTACTAACTTTTGACCTAAATAACTGGATCGACGAAAAATATCTTGAGATTTTTTAATGGGAAATTGAAAGTGAGTATTTTCCATTTAAAATCAAGTATATTTTATATTAGGAAAAAACATACAATTTTTCTTACAAATATATATTTAACTTTAAATAGTCATCCGAGTTTAATAAAGCTGGCCAGTTATGACAATGATTAACGCTGGTTTCTGGTTGATAAGGTTACGGATTCCACTCGTAATAAGGTGTACCACTTTTTCACTTATCTATCTCATTTTCATATTTAAAATTCGTTTAGAAGCCGATGCAAAATTTTAATAATAAAATCAAGTAGATACATAACTCACAATAAAAAGCATATCCAAATATCGATGAAGAATTTTTTTTTAAATTAAAAATATTAATTTTCAGTAGTTTAAAAACAAATATTTAGATCTCATCTATCAAATGTATGTATTTAAACTTCAAATTGATATAACATTAATGTCTATGACGAATAAAAGGAAAATTATCATCGGTTCAGCATCTTTCATTATCAACAAAAAATGTTCACTCTTATTAATTTAGTAAGGAATCACTTATACCTTTTATACAAAAATCTTCAAGTTATGACCAAATTTCGCCTTAAATGTTAAAGCTAACAAACTTCTGAAAAGTTATGAAAACCGGTTTATTTTCGTATTAACAGAGGAAAAAAAATTGTCAATAAAAAAAAAAAAAAAATGATGGGTACTGACGGTATATTCACTTCTCTACTACGAAGGTTCTATACTAATTCCATATCACTTCTATATCATAAACATGTGTTTTGAAAGTTCCGAAAGAATTAATGAAGGCGGTTATGATTACCATTATGAAAAATGGAAATTAAAGAAAATTGTACAGAGAGGAGATATTATATGTTCTTATATCTAACACTTACGCTTTCTTAAATATTCCAACTACCCAATATAAATAAATGTCTTTTTTAGGAATAAAAATATTAATTTTTAATAATATAAAAATATGGCATTACGTAACCTACTTTAGCACGTAAATAATTTTTTGACATTCAATAAGCTTTTAACATGAAAGTAAATTGAAGATGGTGGGAAACAAAAACATTTCATCGAATTATTTCGATTCAGTGCCCGTTAAAAAATGTAAAACTATTTTATTGAACTGAATAATTGCATTAGTAAATGGTTACAAATGAATTGTGGAACCTATAAGATACAGTTCTATCAGCTAATTTATTTTTGAAGTTCAGTAATGTGTTTTGTAAAATAGCATTTCAAGTTAAAATATTTATCGATGATATTGTCTTAAGATAGAATATCGATTGGGATTATAAAATTACGTAGAACGAATTAAAATCAGTAAGTTAATTTTTCAGCAATTATCTACGTGAATTAGATTTAATGTAAATAGATCTAATTTTATAAATTTTTTCTGAAGTACGAGGAGAGTCAAATGTTATCTATATTTTCGTCAAACTGAGGTCAACATATCTCACAGTTGTTACTCTAAGCACGCACGCCTTCTTCGCATGCGTGGTTAGAGTTATATAATAATAGAGACTGCGGTCGTGTATGCGAAATTTCATCTCGATCGCGTCATTTGTTTCCAGGCGCTATTACAGTGTAAACAATCCTGCTGCGCTAGCAGTTTGCACCGAGTAGGAACAACGATCAGTAATCCGATTTTCCGAATCCCTAGTGGGAGGGCTGAAATTCATCGTAAACTTTTATCACAAAACGGTGACCGTGCTTTATCACGTAAAAGTTTTTTTTCGTGGATTGAAAAGTTTAAATGCGGCCAGACGAGTATGACACACGAAGAGGTAGCATGACGCCCGTCAACCTCCACCACGGACGACAAGGTTCAGCAAGCTTGAGAAATGGTTCTGGCGAATAGACAAGTTACCATCGATGAGGTAGCATCTTCTTTGAACATCAGTCACAATTCTGCCCATTAAATCATCCACAACGAGCTCAGCTTCAGTAAAGTCTGAGCGATGAGTACCAAGACAACTTACTGCAAAACACAAGCTCAAACGGTTGACATCTGCCGATTCTGAATTTTGAAACACTGAAACACCCTTTCGCAGCCCAAATCTTGCTCCCTCCTTCATCTGTTTAGGCTGCTAAAGGATGCTTTGCGAGGTCGTTGATTTACCACAAAGTTAGGCGTGCAGGAAACGGTGCAAAAGTGGCTTCGCGACCGACCGAAAAACTTCTTCTTGATAGGAATAGCAAGCATGTGGACCGCTGAACCAAGAGAATCGACAAAGGAGATGACTATGTAGAAAAATAATGTACATGTTGAACCACTAACTTTGTGTAAATAAAGTGTAGAATTAAAAGTGCTGATGATTTTGACTCGCCCAGTTAATACTCCAGAATATATCAAAATACTTGTATACCGAAATGTATAAAATCATTTACCACACATACCTATTAGCCTGTAAGAATAAAATGTACTTACAATTAATAAACGAATAAAATTATTTACCACCTGATTCGACAAAATCCTTTGGCTGATAGTTAACAAAAAATTTGATTCGACTTTTCAATATAATCGCGCTAAAAAAAAAAAATTATCTTAATTATTCAGATTTTATAATTTAAGAAACTGCTCTCAATAATATATCACCGCCACCACTTATGATCATTGAAGTAAATACCACTGGTACCTCTTAGGTAATACCATTATCTAATAGTCCTCTCAAGATTACAATATGGATTATCTTGCTTGGGTAGATTAAATACGGCTGGAAACACATCAAATAGGCTATCAGTATTTGTGGCAATAACCAATAGATATGCACTTTATTATCCAAGTTTTAAGAAATTAAATTTTATTGTATTGCCGTTTTTTCTGTATTAAAAAAAAAATTGAGTGTTTTGAATAAATTTACGGATAATAAAACAAATCAAGTGTGCATTCTTTATGCCATATGCCGGGACAACTACGGTGGCCATTGAATCTTACCGCCCTCTTCCATTTCTTTATCCTATGAGGGCCGTTCGGAATGTTCTCGGATTGAAAAAGAAAACAATAAGATTTTTCAAATTTTTTTTTTTTCAGCTTAATCACCTTGAAATTTGATACATTTAAACCAACGAATTTCAAACTTTTGAATACCCTTAGTATAATAATAAGATTTTTCCAACTCTGCAACATAAGTGGTTATCTCAGCTGTGACATCATCGTTTGAAATAAATTTTCGTTAAACGGGCTTGAGATTTGAGAAGGGAAAGTAATCGCTGAGAACCAAATCCGGCGAATACGAAGCATGTAGAAGGACTTCGAAGGGTAAGTCATAGAATTTTTTACCAAAAACCGGAGATGTGTGTGCTGGCTTACTGTCGTGGTGAAACAGCACTTTGTTTTGGCTAGATATGGACGTTTAGTCTGAATAGCATCCTTCAGTCAGTCCAGTAGTCAGTGACAAAAACAGTCAGTCCAGTAGTCAGTGTATAAAAAACTATAGCTGTGACTTTTCCTGCAGGTGGAACCGTTTTCGCTTTCTTTGACACAATTTACATGCTCCCACCTGATGTTTACTTCACCTCGGTCTCTAATGTTAATAGTGAATCTATATTTCATCTACTCTTACAAAACGTCGAAGAAACTCAGTGGAATCGCATTTAAATAAAACTCAACGATCTGGAAATGTATTCAGATGAATGTATTTTTGATCGGCTGTTAACAAATGCGGTACCCATCGAAATAAAAGCTTTTTCGTGATGTTCTTCCAAAACATCGTGTAAAATGTGGTGAACACGGTTTATCGAGGTGTTTACGATGTCAACAAGTACATTTACCTTTAGTCGGTGATCGTTTCATACGGCATTATGAATTTTTTGTCGATTTCGTCGGTCGTAGCGGTTTTTGGGTGTCCTGAGTGTTCATCATCTTGACTGGATGGATTACCTCTTTTAATTCAGCAGAACACGTCTTACGTCTCCTTCGTTAGCGAATCGTTTTAGCTCATCTTTCCTTTGCGAAAGATTAGAATTTTTCTCCTTCGCTAACGAAGGAGAAAAATTAAAAGGATTAAATAAAAATTTAAAGTTAACTCTTTAAATTAATGTAACTCTTTCTGTATGTAGGTCGTGGTTCCACCAATTAAAACAAAGTTCTTTACAGCAGCCTGAACTTCAATTTTATCCATCTCAAAATTTGTTTGTTTCACTCGATCGCCACAAACAAGCAATTAAACGCAAGTGTCTGAAACCTTGCAGTACGTTATCTAAATAGTCATACTACACAAATATAATAGAAAAAAGGGATCTCATTCATGTGTAATTATTATTATTATTTTTTAATACAACTGATGGAAAAAGAGCTTTTTTAATTTAAAACAAATATTTTTAGAAGAGATTTGTGTGTGTGTGTTTGTGTATGTGTATTAAATATATATATATATATATATATATATATATATATATATATATATATATATATATAGTGTTTGGGTGCATATTCCTCTGTAATATATGGTCATTATTGTAGAAACGTTTTATATTAGTTGTGCAAAAAAATACGATTTCAATAATTATCTATAAAGAAATATATTTTAAAAAACATGAAAATAGATTTTGGATTTATTAAGAAATTATTATTTTAACTAGAGTTTAATAACGTATGCACATTTATAAGAAATTATTAATTTTTATAGTCTTAAATTATTATAAAAGAAAATAGTTCCTACTATATTAGGGACTCCAAAGAAATTCTTATTATCGTGGCTATTCTTATTATAGTTATAAAAAATTCTGTAATCTTCTTACCGTATTTTTAATAGTATTTTAATACTCTTGACAAGTTAAACGAGACTACGGTTTTTTTTCAATACTGTTCCAATTATTCCTTTTTAATAATCTCTTTGTTCTCCTTTTTTCCAGAATCTTTTTCATCATCAATGATCCTTCTTCTCATTTTTGAAAGCTGGTGACTCGATTCATATCTGCTGACAATTTCCCATCGCAGCTCAAGGTCCTCTGAAATTCGAATCAGTGTCCTAACGTTTTACCTTCGCCTCTTCAATATGGTCCAGCCATCTTTTCGGTGGTCTTCCGTGTGAACTGCTGCCCTCAACTTTTCCCTGTACGACTAGATTTTCGTCGGGCTTACAGACATACGCCATCGCTGAAAAAGCGGAAGATGGGCTGGAAGCATATTGCGGACAACCTTCTCTATACCCTCCTCGTCTATAATCGAGTTGTTCATTCTCTTTTCCGTTCACGCGAGGCGGAGCATTCTTCTGTAAACCCACATTTCGAACGCATCAGTTCTCCTCGGTCTTCCACCTTGATGTTCCAGTTCTCAACGCGAAGCAGTCTCAGATTTGTATTCTTCGTGATTGCCCTGTCCTTGAAATAGCTGTTAACTTTTTAAGCGCCTCCTACGTCAAGATAATTCTAATAAATATCCGACGATCCTCCATCTTTATCTACTGTGGATTCTAAATATACGAAACCGTCCACTTTTTCGAAATCACACAGCGCATCACTGACTGGAAGATTGTCGATATGATCATAACTTTTGATTTTCTGAAGTTTAATTTCAGTCCTAGTGCCTCACTTTCTTGCTGAACACGGTAAGGAGATCCTTCATTTCAACTTGCCTGTGAACAAGGTCGTATCGTCAACAAATCTTATTCTTCTATTCCTATATCGCCAAGTCAGTTTTTCAGGCTTTTTCGCTTGATATACTTCTTGTAAATGTTGAATAAGATCGGACACAGAATACATTTGTCATTCTCCTCTCGACGGTAAAAAGAGCTCTGTTATATAATTTTCCAGTTTAACCACAGTTCCGTTCTTCTTTACTTATAAGTTTCGAATGAGGGTAACAAGATGATTAGGAACGCCCATCCCCTTCAATATTCGCCACAGATCTTTTCACCTGACCGAATCGAAGGCCTTGGTGAATCTAGGAAGCATATTACAAGAGGACTGATGAACTCTGACTTTCTCTATCGGTGGACCTCCTCTGTGAAGTTTTCTGGTTCTCTCTCGGGCAAAAAGATCTACCTCTGTGAGCTCTGCTTGGTCATCACGATATAGGTTGCTGCAATACTCCTTCCATCTTCCTCCAATCTTTCTATAATCGATAAGAAGTTTACCACTGCATCTTCTGTAACCCATTATTTTGATTTGAAGATGTTCGTAAGTTTCCTTATTTATTTGAACGTGGACCGCGTTTCATTAATCCTGTGCAGCTCCTCAATTTTATTGCAGGTTTCTTTGATGTGTGAATTTTTATCACGACATCTCTAAAATCCAATCTAGCTGTCTAAATTTCTTTCGATTTTAAAATGTCTAGTAACCTGCCGATCGTTTCAATTATCAGTTAAACAACCTATTAATCACTGCATATTCCTTGCCTTCACGAAGTTAGTTTTCTTGGATTAATCAGCGACTAGGAAGAGATTGAAAAAAAACTATTGTAATACTTCAAAATAGTTTCATGTAATATTTACATAGCCGATCCGTTTGTTTCCAGATCCCTGGACAAAGGTTGTGAATTTGAACGGCTCTCTATATCCATCCACTCTTGATCTTTAATAAGATTTTCGTATTCGTTAAAAGAATATCGCATTCAATTTAAATTTTATAGCTGCTATTTATTTATTGTTCGTTACTGCAATAGCTACTGCGATGAGGTGGGGGTGAAGAAATTGAAAAAGATGAAAAATAGAATTATTTTAGAGGTGATCTCAATCTTCATTTCATTATGCGTTCATATGCACGCTTATAATAAAACTTGTAAATAAAAATTTTATTTACCAAACATTTTTTCAAATGATGTTCTTCATTTCAGTTTGAAGTGTTATTAAAAATAATGTAAAAGGAAAATGTTTGAAAGAAATGTTATTTTCGAGTGAAAATCGACCGAGTGAGGGTCGTTGATACTGGTGCTCAGGTGTTACTTGTGGTGGTTCCATCAGTGAAGCTCATTACAAGCGATCGAAACAGCAGTGCCAGCTTTAACTCAATACATACTCTTATTTTTTTAGATTTGGTTAGAGTGCATCGGTACTTTTTTGTTTTACGCCGCCCACTTTTTCGCATTTTTTCACATACTTAATACAGCACGTTTTATAATATATTATTTTGGGTTACTGGATTTCGAATAAATATTAGCCGAATAGTGAAACAATATACTATATTATTTTTGTTATTAGATTACTGTAAATATAGACGCTGTGAAACTATCACACACCTTTATTTCTCTTATTCGCGATATCAATAACAAGAGAGTTATGTATCGATTATAAATTGGTAGCTAAAAATTTTCTCAAAGATTCAAAAATTGAATACTCAAAATATTTTGCCGTTTAAAACAAAATTACGAAAATTATTGGAGTAGAAAAATATCTAAAACTTTGTTTTGTAAATAAGAGTGGAGGTTTAAAACAAATTGTTCCGGTATTCAAGCACAGACTGCTGAAATACCATTCGATAAAAGTTGCAGTTCACAGGAAAAGTTCCAGTATTTTGAAAGTATCATCTTTTTTTGTAATTTAAAAATAGTAATTATCCATACAAACAAAAAAGTAATTAATAAATAAACATTATTTAGAACATATTTCTCCAAACAGTGGTATGATAAAATCTATTCTCTCTTACCAAAAATTTCTCTTTTTCTACTTAACTGTTTAAAATTAATTTAAATAGGAACAAGCTAATGTTAAATTATGTTACTCAGATGATTCCGGATTCAGAAAAAATATCAAAATAAACTTCGTGATCGTTTTTGCCATTGAAAGAGATTCGAAGTAACAAATTTCTTAGTGAACATTCTCTTCAATAAAAAGGCACGGTGAAGCGCACGAACAATTCATTCATTCCAACGATTTATACTTCTTGATACGATCGATTTATCTAAAACGATATTTATATTTTGGGGATAAAAAAAACGTTAAAAAGAAAACGTTGGGGTTAGAGCTGTGTTAAAAAATAAAAACTCAAGAAACAGCTAAAATGTTCAGGATTTTGAAGCTTTTCGTTGTAAAAGTTTCTGTTGTTGTTAGTACGCTAAATTCATGAACTTTATTTAGTTACAATTGACAAAACCATTTTTACAAAATCACCTGAAATGAAACATAAACCATTAACATTTTGGCGGCAGGCCATAGACCCGTCTTTTTTCTAGTCTTGAAAGTATTACACTGATTGTAATAACAGAATTCTAATAATAATAATTTTACGAAAATCACAGATGTTATTTATTGATACGGACGCGCATAGCCAAAATAGCGGTGGTTTAGTGTAACTTACAATGTAGTTTTATTTTCCTGGCCTCATAGCTGTAGAGTTATGTTACAAGAAGAAGTATGGTAATCAGTCAAAAACGGGATTAAAACGAAAAAATGGGGCAATATTCGTATGTACGTGTGTTGGTGTGTTTGAAGCTTAATTTCCTTTGACTGGATAAACTGATTTTGATGAAATTTTATGCAAAGACAAGTGTATGTGTGTGTGTGTGTGTGTGTGTGTGTGTGTGTGTGTGTGTGTGTGTGTGTGTGTGTGTGTGTGTGTGGAGTAATTTTTTGGTAATAGTTTGGGGGTCAATATCTCTAGACGTGGGAGGAGTAAATAGTTTCTTGGTGTCAGTTTTCTCAGAATTTTGAAAACATAATCCCAGTTTATGTTAATCTTAGTACATGGGTACATGATTATCTCACCGTTTAAAAAAAAAATTACGCCCAAATTCCCCTTCCTCAAAAATTGAAAAGTTATCTTTTTATTTTTGCATAATTTTTAACCGAATTCTTTTTACGTCTTCCTTAGTATAGTAGTAATATAAGTGTCACAAAAAATACTTTGGGGCGATATTGAGATGGGGAACTGACTGTAGTTCAAAAATACCGATTTTTAAAATTTTTTCATGTATCATTATTTTTCCACTACATAAGAATAAATAACCAATATGTCAGGAAGGTATAACAACTTTGTTGTCAAGAGTTTAATTATAAAATTAATCTCATAATGAAATTTTTCGAAAATTTAAGCTCAGAATCTTTAGTTATAATTTTTAAAGTGATATATAACTCACTAAAATTTGTTCAGTATTTTTTTAACAATTTCTATTTAATTAAACAAGCAACAAATAAAATATTGAACATCTAAATGAAAAAAAATATTTTATTTTAAATTCATTCTAACAGTAAAATATGATGGCAGATAAATTAGGGATTAAGTTTTATAATACTTTCTTTTATTTATTGTTAAAGCACTTTCGTATACACTACTTTGTCAGTCAAATGCCACTAAATTTCTGAGAATTCAGTAAATTTTATAATGGAATTTGACTGAATAAGCATTATTGCTTTCTCCATATTTTTATCGTACATTATTATTTTTATGAAAAACGTCATGTACTACTGATGAAATAGTATGTATATTACTGATATGTACTATTCGTCAAAGCGCTTCAAAAAAAAATAAGAGAATAGTCACTGCTAAAAAAGTAATTTTTTTAATTTATTATTACCAGTAACCTCTTCCAGAAGTAGGCCATCTCTTTCTTAAGCTTTTTCTCTCTTATCAGTAGTAATACTATAATTTTGTTACTGAAGCAATGATAAATAATTTTGATTATTTATTCTGTATTTTCCCCTTATATTTTTACAAAATATTACAAAATAAATGAATAAAAGTGACCGTGATTGATTTGATTAAATAAAAAAAATTTTTTTTTTTTCTTTTCTAAAACGTATCATTGAAAGTTTGGAAGATGTTATCTTATCTCATGAACATTATTTTCAATTTAAACAGTTTTTATTATTATGATTGTTAAAATAATGATAAAAATACTTTAGTTGTTATTGGTATACATGTATTATTTCTAATCAGGTACTTGTATTAACGCAAACGTAACCACAACTTTGACTTCTCTACAAAACTTTGTTTTCTACAATGTGGAGTATTTCTAAAAGAAAAATAATAGCATTTGAAATTCAAATTCAAGCACATTCTTTTCTACAAAGAAGCTTCGTATAATGGGAAACATTTCTCTCTCAAAACGCTTAATAATTCTTATTAACGAAAAAAAATTATATGCATTCAGCATATTTTCATTTATCTTTATAAATTATAAATTTGAAAGTTTTACTTTTAATTCATCATTCTTTAACAGCTTAAATCCGGTTTTAGTGAAACTCGGAGGTGATTTCGTCTCGATCCTGATAAAAATAAGTACAGAGTCATTCAGGAGGAAAGGAAAGTAATTTTGGAACCGATACAGGAGCTTGAAATAAGGTATAAACAAACTATATAACTTTTTTTAAATATCTTTCTTTCGATAAAATTTACCACTTGAAACGGGATCAGTGTGATTACCGGGAAGGTCCAGAAATGTTATAGCTTCTTTTTCTTCTTCGTTCAATCCGTTATAAAAATATCTACCCTATTGCTTTATTTAAGAAACTGACTTATTATACTCGATGCAGATAAATACAGAGTGATTCAGGAAGAAATAATTTGAATACTGTTTCTAGAGCTTGAAATAAGGAAAAATGTTCACACAAACATATTTCCGAAAACGCTTTTTTACAGAGTTACGACTAGCGAAAAATTTCGCCCGGATTTCAGTTCCCCCAGTGAAGTGAGGTCATTTTGAAATTTTTAAGACATTACATAAGAGGTAAACTTGATAGTTTTTCATGTTTTTTTAACCTGAAAAAATCGAATAAAATAGGTCTCAGAATTGTATCCCCTGTAGTTTTCATGATATCCAACGTAAAACAGAAAAAAATCAATCATGAAAAAAACTTTTTTTAGATTTGAAGTACAATAACTTTTTTAAATGACTACATGCGTAAATTTTATTTTAAAAAAACTTGTAGAGAATCTAATTCTGAGAAAATTGTTGTAATAAAGTATTAAAAACAAAAAAACGTCAATATTGATTATTAAAAACAAAAAAGGACAAGATTTAACAGAAAAATGTTATGAATTTGTAAAAATTAAAACAGCTGTTTTTAGTACAATAATTTTAAACCGTAAAGTATTTTGTGGAATTTTTAATAATCTTGAACGGTACATTTCCTAGCGCTCATATTTCATCTCAACGTTAACACCTACATGGAAACGAAGGGAAAAACATTCTTCAGATGGTAAGCTTTATCCTACAACAAGTACTCAAAGAATTTCTAAACGACTCAATATTCAATAAAGCACAGTATGGAGGACATCACGTGCTCGCAGACTGCATCCATATCATGTTCAAAAAGTTCAACGCCTCCAGTCTGATGAACCGTCAGACGATTACAATTTGGTCAACGGGTTAATTTGATTTGTACTATTTTTGGACTAAGCTACTTTTACCCGTTTAACGGCATAAACGACTCACGGAATCGGTGCGGCATGATCGAAAACCAATTAGTAGGCCCTCATACTAGAACAACGTATGCTCGGGGAGAAATTGCTTGGAACTTTTAACAGCAAATATCTTACAACGCCTAAAAATTTCTCACTGGCGAAACGATTTGAGATCTACTACCAACTTGCTGGAGCAACAACAAACACATTTCACAGATGAATTAAGACAATTGTTAGATGAAAGATTTACTGGTAAATGGATTGGACGTAGAGAGCCGGTAAATTGGTCGACTAGATCGCTCCACCATACTCCCTTAAATTACTGTTTATGGGGTTAGATGAAGTGCGAGGTAAAAGGTACTCACATGATGAATTGATCGCTTGTATTGTCAATGTTGCTGCTGTCATTAAAGATCGCGAAAAATATCATTAGGTTGGCGACAGAAAATGTAAGGAAACCAATTGAAAAGTGCACGGATGTCAATAGTGGAATCTTCGATTATTTATAGTAAATTAATACAGTTTAATCCACAGTGAGTATTTAAGTACTTCAATTGTTGAAAGGTGTAAATTTATTGTACTTAAAACAGCTGTTTTAATGTTTACAAATACATACGATTTTTTTTGTTAAGTTTTGTTTTTAATAATAAAAATCGATCTTTTTTCCATACTTTATTACATCAATTATTATTAATATTACATCAATTCCCAAAATTAAATTTGCTGCAAGCTTTTATAATAAAATTTACGCATTTATTAGTAATTTAACAAAGTTATTTTACTTCAAACCTAAAAAACAATGTTTTTCGTCACCGAATTTTTCTGTTTTACGTTAGATATCATGAAAACTACGGGAGGTACACCTCTGAGACTTGTTTTATTCGGTTTTTTCAGATCAGAGAACAAAAGAAACCATCTAGTTTACCGCTAAAAATATAACGCCTTAAAAATTTCAGTATGATCTAATTTCACCTTGGGAACTGAAATCCGGGGGTAAACTTTTCGCTTGCCGTAACTCCATAAGAAAGTGTTTTCGGGCATGTGTTTGTGCAATACGTTTTCCTTATTTCAAGCTCTAGAATCAGTTCTTAAATCATTTCCTCCTGAATCACTCTGTATATATCTGCATTGAGTAGAACAAGGTAATTTATTATATAAAGCGATAGGTGTAAATATTTTTATAACTGGTTGAACGAAGGAAAAAAAGCTATAACATTTCTGAATTTTTCCAGTATTTACACAGAACTCGTTTCAGGTGGTAAATTTTATCGAAAGAAAAATATCTTTAAAAAGTCATATAATTTATTTATACCAGTAAAAAGCTGTGCATATAAGATTCTGTGTAGTTACTATGTTTTAAGTTATTATAAAACAACGTATAGAATGTACCAAAAGACAATATTTTTGCGTATATATAAATGTTAATTTTTTTAAAACAAAATAAACGTTTACCTTCTATTTGTTTTGAAAAATAATTTTTACTATAACACCTTAATTCGAACTTAAATTATTTAAACTATAAATAAAATTAATTTAAAAAAATAACTTCAAAAATCTATTAAAAAGTAAAAATTACAATTTTCAATTCTGAATAATTTTTTTTTTTTTTAAATCTGTTTTAAATACAGTTACTCGTACTGGTACTAGGATATTCGTCCCTTCATTTGGTGATGACTTCTAAATTTAAAGAATAGTTGAAAAAACAATATTTTCTTTTTAACGCGTTTTATAGAAATTTTAATGTTAATATTATTTTCCATTTTTTGGGTTTATTTTTATTTAAAATAATAATTTTTTCTCCTATGAAAACGCTGTTTGAATTAAGAATAACCAATAGCTAGAAATGCTAAGTTAAAAAACTAGGGTTTTGAAAAAATAAGTAACGTACAGAGAAAAATGATTTTTGATGGATCGTGTAGATCTCTGATTATAAAAATATCGCTCACAAGAATCACTTAAGATGAGGAACCGACTTGATAAAAAGAATGTACGGATATAAATAAATTAAAGCGAATTTTATCGATCGCGAATTAAGGTTATCCGTGGTCCACCGGAATAAACATTATACTTTACTTATTCTTCTTGAATTTTCTTTCGAAAACACTTTAAATACCAAACTGATATAAGTTTTCACCATAACGTTGTAAGAATCTAGTACTAAGTAGTTATGATGAAGAAATGTGAAGAATATCTTCAAATCTTAGTATATCAAATTTTTCTCATAAAGATTCATCATTCCCCTTAAAAAAAAATCACCGATGTTACACCTGGTTTCTATTTAAAGAAACGATACCGAAAAAGGAAGTCTGATACACGCGAGAAAAAGATCAGAGTTAACTGATAACTTATAGACAGGTTCCTTAAAGACTGCATTTGAAAGGAACGATAGCAGTTCTTTACTTCAGTTAGAGTATAATCAAGGTTTTAGAAGTAGTTGAATGTTTATGCCAAACTGTTTTACCTGCTCAGCTTTTAATGTTGTAACTTTAGAAACGATATGAGTATTTTAAACGAAGTTCATCGATATTTATATTTTAAAATTTTACTAAATAATTAACATGACCACAAATCGTTTAATTTAAATCCCGATATCCGTTTAATAATTTTCATTTTCTTAAATTAGGGGAAAGTGGAAAACGTAGGCAGTTGATTCGATTAGTGTGTCCGCTTCCCTTCGTAAAATTGCATTTAGTACGACTGGAAGTGTGGCTACGTGATTGAGATGGTAGAGAACCAGCTGCTGCGAAGACTGGTCAGCCGTGAAATTAACGTTCGTCAATAGCGATTGTTAGATAAATAAGTCTTTTCGGATATAATAAAATTCTAACAAAATTATTTTGTCATATCGAAATAAGTAGGCTTATTAGTTTCATTTTAACCATAGAAAATAAGAAAAAGCTCATTTATTGGTGAAACTTTTACCAAACCGAATAATTATCAGATAAAAATAATTAGAAATAGTTTCCATTTTAATGCAGTTAATGCCACGACTAACTTCCATAAAAATATTTGTTAGTATTTACTGTGAAGAGATTTACTGAAATGAATGATAATAAATAAAGCAATTACGTGTGTTTAGATATAAAGTAAGGGACTTTTTGTGAGGTAACCACATAAATATAACCATCATAAATATAAATTAAAACCATATAAAGGATGGAATATGTAAATAATTTTGTTTCTTTTCCGGTAAGCGGGTACCACTTTTTTCTTTTTTTCAAAATGTAACCAAATAATCTATATTTTTTGTTTTTTAATAATCAAATTAACTTCTGAAACATACTTTTTGTTAAAATAACCCAATAACCCTCTAGTGTCACATTACTTTTTATTGCGACTTTTAGTTCGCCACCATAGACTTTCAATAATTTGGGTATGTGCACCTGTTTTTGGATCAAAAATGTTTTCGCTACGCTTTACTGTATCATGTTTGTAATTAGTCAAGGTTAGCGAGCGTAGGTTAAGTTTGGTTAGATTATATTTATAATTTCACCGCAAATACCTCCAAGTACCCACTGATTTGGAAGAATTCTGTCTCTATTGTACTTTCTTTTTGAAAATGAGCACATATTTACAGCTTACTCCTGTAAATAATAGCCACAACTTAAAAAAAACAGATAAAGCATGACGATACGGTAGAAATAGACGTATTTCTACCGTCATTCCTGTTGAGTATGTAATTTATACCTTCTAAATCTTTTATACAATCGTATGCTTTTCATAAATCTGATATGATTTTAGTACCTAGTTAGATACATGCTGCAATTGTAGAAATAATGTTTCCTTTCTTCTATCAGGAACAACATACATAAAACATATTTTGCTTACCGAAAAATTCCTCCAAAAACCCACTGTTGTGGTAAAATTCGTCCTGCATTATATTTGCTTTTAGAAAACAGAGACTCATCGATTTCTACAATAGTTCCAGGTCCACATATTTTTGTCTTATTTTGTAATAATTCAAAGGCACATATTTCAGTAATTGATAAAATAATAATTATTATTAAAAAAAATGTTATTTGGTTATTGTTATATAAATGGAAAAGTCCGTGTATTATTGTTATTTAAAAAAGAAAAAAGTTGTACCCGCTTCCGAAAAAGGTCCACTTTTCCTCTCGATTGAACAGTTTTTAGTTTTTATTCTAATTTGAAGTTTTATTTTAGTTAAGTCCAATTTTATATTTTATTTTTAGTAACAATTTGAAACGTAACTGTTTGAAAATAATTCATTACATTATACATTTAAAAAAACCAGCATAATTTATCCAGCTTTGCCCTTCACAAATTTTTATTTGTGAATTTATTTTTAATACCCCGTATTAAAAAAGTTAATCCCATAAGTTTACCGTCAATGTAATTTTATTTTCACAGTAGAAGTGAAATTGATTAACTGATTTACGCTCATTCTTTCACTTCATAAACGTAACAAATATTTGAAATTAGAAACCTTTTTACATTTTTGGATTCACCCTTTTGAATAATGATCCCAACGTATTTAAAAGGGACCAAGACTAAAAATATAAAAATCGAGAAAAAATGTCGAGATTTATTTATTTAATCGAATATGCTACTTAACTAAACTAAAAAGGGAGAAATTTACTTAATGATCCCTAAGGACACCTTATAGTTTAATAGGAGTTTCCGATGTCTTGGTTAATTTAATTTTACGAGTACAGTGGGATAATACTGATTAGTCATTTGCTTTGCATTGAAGGAATTGGGTAAAATTAGGTTATATTTTTAAGTATCCCAATTTAAGTCGATTTATTTTGTCAGTTAATCTGAAAATTAACCTCATCTTTTATTTACATTGTAATTTTGGGAAACAAACATTTATTAGTATTTTTCTGGAAGTGGAATTTTCAGCATGAAGCCAAATTTAGTCGTGTTATAGCGATTCAGAGTAAACGTATAAAATTTAAGGAAAAGCGGAAATTTTATTTTGGGGTTTGTTTGATTATAGTGGGACAATTGAATCGGGAAATTAAGTGTATTGAAAATGTCCGGCGAAAGTTCTTTGTATTTGCTTTTATGCCTCCTTTCAAATTTCCCGCTCAGCCAGTCAGGAGGTTTTTGGGAACTTTCAAGTTTTCTAGGTTTCTTAAAGCTATAAATATTGGATACCAAAACAGAAGTTTCTAGATTTTGTAGGAGTCCAGCTAAAAATATTTAAAAGTTACTTGTCGCTTTTATTAAGTGGTGTCCCAAATAAAACTGTGCGGCAATCTTTACATACATTTAATTATTGTATTCAAATAACAACGATAGAATCAGGAATAATAATAATTCAACAGTAAATGTTTTCTGCAGGAAATTTGCTCAATACGGACAACATTCTCCTAGGCAATGATATCCGTAAGTAGGCATGCCTGAACACATTTAAACATGTTTACAAATACACCGTGCAACATCAAAGAAGCGATTGCAGTTTACTAATTCAGTTATGTTATTTTTCATTTCATCCGAAGTATGAGGATTGTTGTTGTAAACAGATCATTTCTTTGCTCCTCATAAATAAAAATTTGTAGAGTAAGATATGAAGATCTCTTTTGAAATGAGCCTATTCCCGAAAACTTTATGCAGCCAATTTATCGAAACATTAGCTGTGTGGGTTTGATCCATCTTGTTGGAAGTACCTCAAGCAAATTCTTTCTAATTTGGTTGGCCAATGAAAAGAAAAATGATTTCATTGCACTTACGATTTGAATGTATTGTGTTCTAGTAAGCTGAGAGATTATTCGCCAACATGATGTAGTACACTTAACTCCCATTTTTTTTTGTCATGTAATTGTTATTAGAAAATCTCATTCCGATTATTCACAGATCTTATCTTATTCGACTGATGTGACTGTTCAGATGGCCCGATAAATGAAACCACGTTTTATCTGAAAAATGTCTTCTCGTTTTTATTTTATAGAATTTAAGAACTACTGACAATATTGAACACGTTTAGGAAAAAATTGGTATAACAAGCAAAACGTTTTCTGCTTACTGTGCCTTTCTAATTCATTGCTTTTTTGGACTTTAATAATTGTGATAAAAAATATCATCTCAAACGTTTTCTCTGTAAAGATACTTTTTCTTACGGACTTCGGCGAGTTTTTGAGACATTCATTTTATCGGAATTTATCGATCAAGTTTCGAAACGTATTGCGATGTGGAGCAGTGGTATCTTAAAACCTTTGATGAAACATTCCTTCATATATTCTGTGCATTTATCACTACAAAAAATTAAATTTTCTACCAAAACAGTTCTAGCTGCCAAAACAAACATATAGCTATATACTCTGGAAATAAAAGAGAAAAGAAAAGCGACAATGGCTTTGAAAAAAAATTATTCTGAACAATGAAATATAGAAATCAGCGGTGAACAAAATCATTTATTAGTTTCACTGTTGACAATATCAAAAAAACCAGTCAAATAATATTTTATTGATTGAGATCCACATGCTTTTATTTAGGCGCACATTTTAATTTGGGACATCCATTAGAATACCCTCAAAGATGTTTTAAAAAGGTACTTAATAGTCAGCAATAGGTTTTCATTTCTTATTTAAATTTCGACTTTAGAAAGATGGCCTTAGTCTGATGTATATACATTTTTATTAATAACCTTAGATTTAATTATTTGCGTAAAAAGTAAATTAAGTTTTTTATTTTATTTTTACTTTCCTCACATCATAGCTCTAGAGAATGGAAGTATAGTCCGTAGTCAAAAAATGGTGTACTGGGTGGGATACGTGTGTTGGCTTGTTTGAAGTTTAATAAATTTGACTGGATGAACCGATTTTGATGAAATTTTGTACAGAGAATTGTATATATGAGGTAATTTGTTGATAAGCGTTTTTTGGGGTTCAATAGCTGTAGAGGGTGGAATGTAATCTCAATCTTTTCAAACTTTTTCCAACATAACACTACTTAATATAAAGCTCATTACATGTGTACATGCTTATCTTAACATTTAAAAAAAAATTGCCCCCAAATTCTCCCCTTCCCCAAAAATTTAAAAATCTATTATTTTATTTATTGCATATTTTTTAACCGATTTATTACATTTTTTAATGTATTCCTAAGGATAGTAGTAGTGCAAGTTGCCCCAAAAAATACTTTGGGGACAGTATTGGGGGTGGGGTAGCCGATCAAAGTTTAAAAATATCAATTTTTTGGTTTATCTTTATATATCATTATTATTCCACTACATAAGAATAAACAATCAATGCCAGAAAAGTACAACAACTTTGTTGTCAGTTTTTTTTTCATAATTAATACAGATATATAAATTTACAGCAATGGCGGACACGCTATTGATCCAATGCAGACTCAGATACTATCTGCATATTTATAATTTTATCTCTATCCTTTTCTGGTACATCGGTGTTTGAGGTAAGGCTCCGCCTCCATTTTCGAGTGGGGATAGAAGAAACGAGGGGTTGATTGCTGAGGGGTTGTACCTTGGATACTAGATATCGTTGGAAGGGGTGTTAACGTAAATAAAGTGGGGGATATTACAACTGATAAAAATTTGTTTCAGTATGTGTTCCCCGGCATCTTATGTAACAAGTTTTGAACGTAATAGCGTTGTGGCGCATTTCTGATACGGAGAGGTAAGTAATAAGAATTATTATAGTAATAAATTATTGTTTTGCGTAATTATATTTTTGTTTAAAGTTTGTTTTTCCAGTTTGAATCATCTAGCTGTTCTTTAAATTATTTTTGATATCCTAATTGGTATGTCATATTGGTTGGGAGTTTAATTATAGTAATACAATTTCAATTCGCAGTAAAATATCATCACATTAATACAAATTAGTGTTCTGATTAAAAATTTTGGCTTACTGAAAGACGAAGATTATAGATCGATAAACAACACTTTGTTTACGTTTGTTTATTTATTTATTACTTTCCTGTCATCATAAATCTAGAACTATAATTCAAGAAGGAAAGAATGCTAATCAGTCAAAAAGTGAGGTATGTTTTTTTTACATTTCTCAACGTTTCATGACCCATGGACTTCTAAAGACAAAAAAAAATTAGGTTATGTTCGTACTTGTGTATATATATATATATATATATATTTTTTTTTTGTGTTGACGTGTTTGATTGGATAAACCGATTGTGATGAAATCTGGTACAGAGACTTTTGTATACGGGGCAATTTGTTGGTAAAATTTTTTGGTTAAATTTTTAAAAATTTTAAAATATCTGCAGCGGGTGGAATAGATAGTTTCTTGGGTCAACTTTCTCAAAATGTATTAATATAACCCCACTTTATATTAAGCTCGGTGCATGCATACATGCTTATCTTATCATTTAAAAAACAAAAATTGCCATCAAAATTCTCCCCCTTCCCTCTAAAATCGGAAAAAGTTTATTTATTGCATATTTTTTTTATATTTCCCTAGGCTAGAAGTAGTACATATGACCCAAAAAATACTTTGGAGGTTGGAAAGCCGATCAGAGCAAAAAATATAAATTTATGGAATTTTTGAAAACATTTTTGGTTTATTTAAAATCTTAGTAATATCATCATAATTCCCCCTCATTCACAAAAAATAAATCTTATGTAACTTTTTATTGGTTGTACATTTTTCTTTGGATTTTTTTAGTTTCTTCCATTTATCGTAGAAAAATCAAAAACTATTTATTTATACTAACGTTAATTAAAATTAGGTTAAAAACTAATGAAAATATATATTTCTTGAGTTTTAGATGATAAATTTTATGAGTTATCGGAAAGAATAATGGAGTATAGAAAGATCATTCTCAATCTTTTATCAGTAATTATGAAGCGAATAAAATCGGCAAAGAAATAACACTATTACTATTATTCTATTTAATAAATAATGGAATATTAATCGGATATAGTTTTCCAGTTGTCGGTAAAATTCCTATTTTAGTGAAAAATGATTATTTAAAAAATTTTTTAAAACTGGTATATTCAGTTTGGTAAAGTGAATAATAAAATATCAATAGTAATTAATAGTATCATTATTATGATGGGAATGAAGATGTATTAAAAAATCTGATGTGGAAATCACATGACTTCCTTATACGCCTATTAAATTACATATACACATTTAAAAAGAATGAAAGTACGTAAAATTTTATTTCATTAATAACTTCTAATATTTTTTCATATATTGTTTTTTATTGTTATTACTGAATTATTACTTATCGTAAAAATGTTTTTGCAATCAGAGGTTAATAATTATTAATAAATCAATTATTTAAATTAAAAACAAAAGTTAAAAAAAAGGAGATGAAGTCGGATTGAACCGATGTGCCCTTGTAAGATTCAAATATTTCATTAAATAGAATTTTATTTGGCTATAACTCTGTAACCAACGAAAATAAGTACTACTTATAATATATCGTTGAAAAGCTCTCAATGAGGGCTTATGAAATCTTTTGTGGATTTTGAGCTTTTTTGAACACTTTTGGTTCAGTCGATTGCAGTCAAAAGGGAAGGTGCACAACTACACAACTAGACATTTCAACAGTCCTAAATTAAAAAATTTCAACATCCTATGGCTAATCGTTTTTCAGTTATGCGAGATACATTCGTATGTACAGACGTCACGCCGAATCTGGTCAAAATGGATTCAAGGATGGACAAAATGGATATTTCCGTTAAAATCTGAAAACCGAAATTTTTTGCAATCACAATACTTCTTTTACATCGTAAAAGGAATTAGAAATTAGATAACTGCTACATTAAATAATGTAAATGCCATGTAATAACGTGCATTACATAGCTGCTACTATGTCATGTTGCTCATAAGCAATGGATTGACGTGAAAATTTAATTGAATTTTTATTATAACCACTCCACTCAAAAAAATTATGTTCTTTCAGAAAAATCTTTATTAAAAATATATTTAAAAGAAAATTCGTGTAGTTAACGAATTCATGTAAAGTAAAATGTTAATGAACAAAAAGAAATAATAAATTTTAAATAATTTGAAATGCCATTCACTCTACTTATACTTATTCTGCTCGCTTAAGAAATTAGTATATAATTATGTAGCTTACTATCAGCTGGTAATCTGTTGTTCTAAATGTAAATCTATATTTTAAATAAAATAATCCTGAATTAATAATTCTTAATCCTTACACAACTAAATAATTAATTTAATTTTTTTACACAATAAATAAATAATGTTTTTTAATTGAAAGCTGAATGTTTCTTATTCATTTAAGTTAATTTTGTTAGTTTATCTATTTATTCTCTTTAGCAACCACAGATTAATTAGTGTTACAATTAATTATAGTAATTATCTAATTACATTGAGAGATGATGAAATAGAAAACTTAACCGGTATTCGAATCAATAGCCTTCTGTAATGAAAGATACAGACGTTAATATTTCACCGTACAACCTGTAATTTATGTTTTTTTAATATCTGTATCTATTTAAACTTTATTCTCTTTATTTATTTATTTTTTCTTTAACATTTAAAAAGGCAATATTTAAAAACAAAATTTTTAAAAAGCATAATTTAAATTTATCTTTGTAATTAAAAGTAAAAATATTTTTCCCTCTATTACCAGTTTATTTAAAAATATAATTTCAAAACTTTTAAGTTAAAATTCAAAAGTTTCAGAATAAAGTCAAAGGTTGATGTCATGGTTGAACAATGCGTGTAACTCTTAATGTTATAAGGGATATGGATATATTACCCATAAATCCTACTTTTATTTTTCTTCTTAAATTCCCATTATTCGAAAAGTGCAATAAGATTTTTACGAACAGATGCTTTGCCCTGACTCCAACATACTGGAGGAAATAGATTATGAAAATTTTTTACCTGTATAAAATGTCTAGTCTAATCGATATTCGAACAAAGAACCACCGGATGAAAATCGGAGCAACTACTATTATTAATTCCTAATTTAATTTTTTCTACTTCCTATAATATTTGAAAACGGTTTCCACCCTGTTAAAAATAACATTTAAAAAAATAAATTAGTAAAATTTAATTTAAAGTAAAAAAAATAATAATAAAACCAATCTTTAAGGGTAGTGGTAGATAAAAAATATTTGTAGTATTAGTCTCCCCAATCCCCGGGTTGGGGAGACTAATACTACAAATATTGGTGGTGAACACGTCATCGCAAATCAGCTGATTTCGAAGTCGAGAATTCTAAGGTTCAAATAAGGTTCTAGTAAAGGCAGTTACTTATATACGGATGTGAATTCTAAGATCGTGGATACCGGTGTTCTTTGATGGTCGGGTTTCAATTAACCACACATCTCAGGAACGGTCGACCTGAGACTGTACAAGACTACACTTCATGTACATATATACATTCATATATACATACATGTATATATGAATTTTTCTTCATACATTCATCCTCTGAAGTAATACCTTACGGTGGTTCCGGAGGCTAAACAGAAGAATAGAAGAGTATATTAGTCTCCCCAATTACACAAATTATCATAATAATTTCATTTTTTTATGAAAATAATCTTAAGTTAAACAGAGCAAATACACAGATTTATATTACAATTTCAGAGGTTTTAGACGAGATTTGAGTATTTTTCACCCAGTTTGAAAACGTTAAATAAAAAAAAAAATCTGAATGTTTAATTTTTTTTTTATCGCTAGCAGTATTTCATCCGTACAACTAAGATATTAAAATATTTCCCCACAAATGTTGTTATAAGTTTATAATCATTAAATTTATGTTTATAACTTATGGTATAAGTTTTAACAATTGAAAGGAATTGGAATTAAAATATAGTAATATTATAAATATTTAATTTTTAAAAGAATTCGATAGTTTTAATACAAGTAGAAAATTAGGAAATGCAAGATGCCAAACAAAAAAAAAAAAAAAAACAGAAACAAAGATGTAGTCATGTTTCATTTAATTCTTATTTTGCGCATAGAAAACCAATAAAAGAATTGAATGAAAGCAACCTAATAAATCTAAGACAAAAAAAAAAAACAATTATTACTATTAATATTTTGATTAAACTCTAGAAGTGAATTATGAGTAATGATGGTTAGCATGGATAAATGCATTGATATATATATATATATATATATATATATATATATATATATATGGATGGTATTATAAATATGCATCGCCAAAGTAACAAAACGTTTAACGTAGATAATAAAATTAAAAAATTACATAGGAGAAAGTAAAAATTAATTTAATAATTTAGATTATTTCAGGACTCGTTTCAGTATAAAAGACCATTATTCATCAAATATTAATCAGGCCTAAAAGTACTAGATTTGATTTAATATCTATGATATTTAAACTTTATTCTTTAACGTTTAAATTTCAATTGAGTAATTGGTTACGATTATGATTCTGTTATTTTTTTGAATGGTTATTTTTTATGTACAATTCTTATTCTATAAAAATAATTTTAGTTTTGATTGGGTTTCTTGTTTTTTTTTTTATATCGTTTGTATTTTTTTTAAAAAAACAAGGCTTGTCTAAAAAACTTATTGAATTATTTCACTCAAACAATAAATGTGTGATTTCATCATAATATTAAAAAGAAGACTAAAATATCTAACCTTTTATACATAAAATAAATTTTCTGGAATCAAACTCAGGTGTAGGAATTAGAAAAAAATCTTTTTAATTATAGCTATTATAGGACTTCGGCATTGAAACATGTAGAATAAGAAAGAAAGGGAAATAAAGATACAGTCTTTTAAGTCACAAGAGATGTTAAAAATTATCTGTAGAATTAGAATTGAAAAAGAAGTAGTTTTATGACGAATAAAAGAGATAAGTTTGGCCCAGAATCTTCTCATATTATGGGGCGTATAATAAGGCTCACTAATCTTGGTTCTACAAGGCAGTAGAGTAAAAACAATGAAATCAGACAAAGATTAGAATCTATGATGATCCTGAGATTGAGGTATGTTGATGGTAAGAAACTATCATAAAATAGAAAGGATTGAAGGTAGATGTGAAATCAACCAGACGACTAGAAGATAAACCCCAAAAAAAACTCTTACTGCTGTTTTTGGTAAAGAGCATTTTGAGTAGAAAGTAAACGTAAAAAAACGGTTTATCGTCAATAGACGGTTTCTAATAAATAAAGACAACTAGAATTTTAATATGAGTAAAAACCACATTACATCCTTGTAGTTTAAAATTTGAGGCTCTTAAGTTTTAAATACGTTCGGCCTTTCAAACGTTTTGCCTGGCCAAACTGACAATCAAGTAGTCTAAACTTAAGATTATTGGTTAATTTTCTTTGGTTTTGCATAAAACACAAACAAAAAAGTCGTATTCTATCAAGTTCAGTTATAATTTAAGTTTTACGTTTTTATAGATTTGCTTAAGAATTTTTTGTTAGAATACCGGCTATTATTGCTGCATTAAACGCACCAATTTTATGATATTTTACAATCGATTTTTAGAGGTATTTATACCCTATCTGTTCTATGTTTTTTTTTTTTTTAGTATTTTTCTTTCCCCTTCATATATTTTTTCTTTGTTTTTCCTCTTGAGTAAAATAAAATGAATTTTTAATACACTTTGCTTTATAAAAGGACAGAAATAAGGCCACTTGTATTCCATTTGAATTTCACAACACGATAGGATTTTTATCTAAATAATACAATGCAAAATTCAAGAGAATTTTGTCTCATAAAATACTCACATACTAAAACCAGATTTTATTTCGTTCTGATTCTCTAATAAGATATACAGGCTCCTTCCGAATGGCGTTGGTCAAATTTACGGGACTGAATATGAAAATAAACAAAAAATTTCATTTTGAAATTTTTTGATTGTGCCCTAAACCATTGAATTTTTCTTTTCAACCATTTTATATTTTTTCTTTAAAAATTGATATCTTAGAATGGATTAAAATAGTTTAATGAAATTTATATTTGAATCCAACAACACAAAATAAATAAGTTTAAAATTTTACCTTTGAAAATCCCGAAGATTTTTTTTAATCAATAATTGCTCCTTAATATTAATTTTATTAAATTATACAGAGAGTCCCACGAAGAAATGGAGAAAATTTCAGAACATGTTCTGCTGGTGAAAATAATGGAAAAATTTTATATAAACACAAGTCTTATATACATTAGGTTTATATAAACACATATACGGCTAACGAATGATTTCGCCCGGATTTCAGCTCTTCTAATAAAAATTTGCGAATTTTTGCGACCCAAATTAAGAAGTAAAGATGGTAGTTTCTTATATAATTTGAGCTAGGAAATAACTGTAACAAGAGTAGTTTTTAAGATATCCGACGTAAAACACGAAATTTGGTGTCAAAAACAGATTTTTTTTTTAGGTTTGTAGTACAGTAGCTTTGTTAAATGATTAATAAATGCGGAAGATTTAGTAAAAAAAACTTGTACAGAACTTAATTCTGAGAAAATTAGTGTAAATACAGCCAATAAAAAGTAAATAAAAACGTTTAAAAATCGGTTTTTTATTGAAGCAAAACAGACGAAAATTAGACAGAAAATCATATTATTCTTTCTGTACCTGATAAACATTTTTCGGTGTTGTATCAGCATTTACGGAAGGGTCATTTCCAACGTGTTCGTTTTCTGTTGAACGCCAAGTAAATTATTATGTTAATGATGAACATCGTGTGATTCAGAATATTCAGAGTAGCTCAGACACTAGAACAAGGCGAATCTAATGTCGCACTGGTTTGTCAATAAACAAAGTGTGGCGCATCCTACGGAAAGAAAATATTTATCCTTTCTACCTGCAGAAGGTTCAGAATTTGCGGCCAACAGATTACCCCCAGCGGTCAAATTTATGTCATTGGCTTCTAGACAACCACTGATAAGGTAAATTCAATTTTATTTACCAAGTGTCTTTTATGAGTCTTCAATTCTAAAAATAGTCATTTCTGGAACGAATACAATCCACATGGTACTGTGGAAACTAATTTCCAACATAGATTTCACGTTAATGTTTTGTGTGGCATTATTATGACAAAATTCTGTGACGATTTGTTTTTAAAGTAAACCTTACGGGAGAAGCATACAATCATTTCTTGAAAAATAATTTGCCGGGTTTTATGGAGAATGTACTTTTACAAACAAGATTGCAAATGATTTTCCAGCACGATGGTGCAACGCCACATTTTTCTTTAGTAGCTAGAAATCACTTGAATGCCAATTTCTTAAATTGTGTTGGACGTGGTGGACAAATCTATTGGCCATCACGATCACCTGACTTAACGTCACTAGATTACTTCATTTGGTAATTTTGGGCCGTATGAAAACGATAGTATACCGACAAAAGTTAATACTAAAGAAGTGTTACTCATTACAATACAAAATGCTATTGAATTTATACGAAATGACCCTAAGATAACACGGAAAGCCACCAGAAATATTTTACGTCAGGAAAAGTGCTGTGTATGAGTACTTTGTGAAGAAGGGGATTTCGAAAAATTACAGTAATTGAGGTTTGTTATTTTGTTACCGTTTATCATTTCATTTATCTTATTTTTTTGTTTTGCTATATTAAGAAAATATTTATTAGGTGCAAAAAGAATAATTCTCTTTTCTGTCTGTTTTTGTTCAATGAAAACCGATTTTTAAAAGTCTTCATTTACTTTTTATTAACTGTATCTACATTATTTTTCTCAGAATTAAATTCTGTACACGTTTTGTTCCTAAATCATTCGCATTTATTAGTCATTTAACAAAGCTATTGTACTACAAACCTAAAAAAAAACTTTTTGATTTCGACACCGAATTTTGTGCTTTACGTCGGATATGTATATATTTTTTAAACACCCCCAAGGCAACCGGTCCACGCCGTTAAGTAAAACACATTCACCTCGGAGTGTAGTGGCAGCAGTCTCTGTCCACCCTAGCTAGCCCCCTTTTAGAGCTTTCCCACCGGGGTCTCCCCAACTTCACTAGGACACACTGACCTTCCTCTTCCGGATAGGCGCTATGCCCTTCCGCTAAGGAGCTACCTATCCTGTTCCTAATATAACAGTTCCAGGTGTACGTTTCGCACATCCTTCACTTCGCGACCCACTCATACGTTGAGGGTTCTTTATGCCGTCATCGGGGAGTCCCGATCCCTCCACTCTTGAATGTGGGTGGACCCGAATACACTGGCAAAAAGACTACCTACCTGGCCCTGCACGTCGCCACGCTTTTTTTAAAATTATAACATTCTGTCACACATACATAAGTGCACCTGACCCTACTTCTCCTATAAAACAAAATAATAATAAAAAAATAAAATATAAAAAATAAATAAATAAATAAAAACCCCCCTTGATCGCGGCGTCGTCAAGCATCGCATGGCCGTTACTTCCTTAAAGCAAGTATTCCTCATCAAGTTTCTAGCCTCGTAGAGCCGCCTCACCGAGTCTGTCCTCCTCTTCCTTCGTACACAGAATTCTGCCGATCATTTTTTCCACGGCGTTCCACTCCCTCCTGCCTAGAAGCATGTACCCCACGATGTTATCTGGGGTGAGCCACGCCAGTCTCATATGTACCCTGATGTGATCCCACCGAGCACAGTTAAAAAACGTGTGCTCTGGTGTGTCTACTTGCGTACAATATGCACACGCCGGGGAGGCTCTTCTTCCGAACCGATGTAGGTAAGCCATGAAGTTCCCTGGCCAGAGAGGAACTGGGTGAGATAGTAACTCACCTTCCCATGTCATCTCCGAATCCACGGCCCAATCCTTTCGATTAGTCTCTTCGTCCAGGGACCCTTAGTGGTGGCATCTCACTTGGACTGCCATTCCTCCAGTAGAATTCCCCACGTCTCAGCCTTCGTCATCCCCTCGTACATTCTCGTTAGCTGTGTTACCCTCAGACGAATCGGGGAGACCCCGGCGATGACCTCTACCGAATCGCCCGAAATCGTACGATACACAAAGGCCACCTTGATCACTGTCCTCCTCTGGAGTGAGGAGAGGAGCTTCTCATTCATTGTCCTCTCCAGCGCCCTCGCCCACACCGGCACCGCATATAACAGAACCGAGGTGGCCACTGAGAGGATGAGCCGTCTCTTTCCGGCTTGGGGTCTCTGCTTGTTACTCAATTGTCTTGTAAGAGCATCGAGGGTCCTTCCTGATTTGCCAGCCGCCTCCTTAAGGTGATGAGTAAAGAGGCCTGACTTGTCCAACCACACGCCGAGGTACTTAACATTCCTCGACATGCGAACTTTTGTATCCTTGGCCGATATTTCCAACACCCTGATTCGTCTGCGATCAACCATCGCCACCATAGTTGTTTTCTGGGAGGCCAGAATCAGTCTCGTTAGCTGTACCTTCAACCTGTCCCCCTGTCTGTCCGGCTACCAGGAGCGCCAGATCGTCAGCGTAGGCGACCACCTGGGTGTCCCCTGGGAACTCCAATCACAGGAGGCCGTCGTATACAGTGTTCTAAAATTGTGGGCCAAGCACGGAACCCTGTGGCACATCCCCATACATTCCAAATTATACCTGTCCATCCTCCGTAACAGCTCTTACCCATCGTTCGTGGAGGTAGTCATTGAGAATGGCGATAATGTATTCACTGAATCCCTTAGCTCTCAGCGAATCCATTACCTCCGCCCACGGAATGCTTTGAATGCATTTCGTATGTGGATATCTTAAAAAATACTAGTTACAGTGGTGGGACCTGTTCTATCCTATTTCCCATCTCAAATTATATAAGAAACCACCAACTTTAATCCTTAATTTGGATCGAAAAAATTACAGTAGGGCTTTAGAAGAGCTGAAATCCGGACGAAATCTTTCGCTAGTCGTAACTCGAAAACAAAGCGATCCAGACCTATGTTTATATGAACTTTTTTCTATTTTCACCAGTAGAACATGACCAGAAAGTTTCTTCATTTCTTTGTTTTATTTGACAAAATATTAGGCCTTAAATTGTAACAATGTGATGTGATACATGATATTCTAAACAAATCGGTTGAAAAATATTAAGATATGACTGAAATAGTTAAAGTTGATTGCAGAAATTATGCTTAAAAAATTAGACACATAATTATCAAATTGCATTTTCAATATGATATCAGGCTGTACTACAACATTAAGCTACACCAATCCATTAATAAACAATGATGACAAAACAAAAATATTTAAATCTTCTATGTAGAATATGTAATTCTTTTCTTGTAAATCTTCAACATACTTAAACGTTTTTTTTTATAAGTTAATAAGTTACAATGGGACCCTCCAAAAAACCTCCTCTAAAATATTAAAATCATCGAAATAGATCCGTTTGGGGAAGAAGAAGGAAATTATGATAAATGAAGAAATAATAAATAAATATACATACCTGAGATGCTACCACTCCGCCACGGAGATCGGCATTATAAAATATAGAGACAAGGAAGTGATTGTTTGGGTGATAAGAATTCTCTGACCAGCATGGAAAGAAAAAAAGTCCTGAAAATTTGGTAAAACAACGTTATAGACTCACAAAATCTAACTAACAAAAAGGAAACGGCTAAAAGAAATAATTATAGATAAAGACCTATATTAAATGGCTATTAAAATAGGACGGAGAACTAATCGCACTTCAAAACATGTTTTCAAAAATATTTTATTTAACATCTAAACTTAGTTGGCCGTTACGATTGTTTAACAGTCATCAGAAGACACTGAAAATTATATATATTTATATAAATATCTAAAAACGGAAACAAAATATAAAATTAAAATAAAAACAAATAAATAATGAAACACTATTTACTGACAAATAGAATATATGCGAAACATTATAAAACAAATACTTTTTTGTTCATGTTATAAAATCCCTGCTAAAATAACAATTTTACTCATATTTTATAATAAAATAATTTGATGTGGACTTCCTTGTAATTTTTTCTATTTAGCCTCCGGAACCAACGTAAGGCGTTACTTCAGAGATTGAATGAGGATGATGTGTATGAGTGTAAAATGAAGTGTAGTCTTGTACAGTCTCAGGTCAACCGTTCCTGAGTTGTGTGGTTAATTGAAACTCAACACTAAAGAACACCGGTACCCACGTCCTAGTATTCAGATCCGTTTAAAAGTAACAACCTTTACTATGATTTGAATCTTAGAACTCTCGACTTGGAAATTAGCTAATTTGCGATGTCGAGTTCACCACTAGACCAACCCGGTGGGTTTGTACGCCTATTAAATTACACATTTTTTTAAAATGAAATCTATATAAAATTTTATTTCACTAATAACTTGTGAATTCTTTTCTAATTTTTTTTAATTTTTTTTAAATTAAATTTTAATGAGTTTTCCCCCTTAATTTTTGACAGAAAAATGTGGAATGCTGAATTTAAAAGTGATCGTACATCCATTCAAGATGATGAACGCTCGGGACACCCAAAAACTACTACGATCGATGAAATCGTCAAAAATAAAATCCACAATGCCATACGAAATAATCGATGACTGAAGGTACCCGAGCTTTCTGACATTAAAACAATTTCGATGGACCGTCCACTACATTTTACACGATATTTTAAGAATAAAAAGGCTTTCCGCTCGATAAGGGCCACGTTTGTTAACAGTCGACCAAAAATGCAGTCAACTGAACATTTCTCAATGGTGTTTAGACTTATTTAAACGCGATTTTTTTTCGACGTTTTATAACACGGTATATGAACTAACTGGATTCACTATTACACGCCAAACAGTGGGTGGGAGCAGATGAAAGTCTGCCAACGAAAACGAAAGCTGTTCAATCTGCAGGAAAAGACATGATTACGATTTTTTTGGAATTCTCGTGTAGTAGTGTTCATAGACTTCCTAGAAAAAAACCAGGACCATTACCGAGAAGTATTAAGCTTCATCGCTGGACCAACTGAAGGGAGCTACTCAGGCTAAACGTCCATAATTGGCCAAAAAGAAAGTGCTGTTTCACTACGATAATGCACCTGAACACACGTCTCGGGTTGTTGCTGTAAAACTCAAAGTGCTTCCACTAGCTGTGTATCTCAGTGGATCTCAGCGATTGTATTTTCTTTCAAACCTGTTAAAATGGCTCGCTAAACGAAGATTCACTTCAAATGATGAGGATAAAGCTGATACAACCACTTATTTTGCGGTCGGACAAATTGCATTCTACTGAGGGTATTAAAAAGTTGGAAAGACGTTGGTTTAAACATACCGAATTGCAAAATAACTAAGATGAAAACTAAAAAAAATTCTGAAAAACCTTTTGTTTTCTTTGTCAACCCGAGAACTTTGCGAACGGCCCTCGTAAAATAGTCATCAAACAACGCGGAAAGGTAGCATCTCGGCCTTTCATCCGGAGGTCCCGGGTTCACGGGCAGGCATGGCATTTTTCACAAGCTACAAACATTTGTTTATCATCTAGCAAATGTAAGAGGGAGTAAGCCTACTGTTACTATGTAAATAATAAATAAATAAATAAAATTTTTATTCTCAGGTCGCCTTTCGAACATTACAGAAAATTTGACTCCTTTTTAAGAGAATATGCCATTTTATAAAATTGCCACCGAAAAGAATAAACCATTGTATTCATCTCTTATGCGTTGGAGAGACCTAAAGAGTTCTCCTTCTAACTTCTAATAATAAAAGTTAAGATAATTCAGTTTTTATCAGCATTAATTTGTGATTATTCATTCTAATTTTACGTTGTAAAATTGAATTTAGACTCGTTTTTTATTTATAAATATGGAATTGAACAGAAAAAATAAAAAAAGATTGATTGTTTTTATAAGTTCCCGATCCGAAAAAGTATTTCCTTGAATTCCCGCTACAATTACAATATTAGCAAAGTATGATTTTTCACAATCACAGTTTAATAAAAATTACCAAAACCATAGATTTCTGCAGTGTTCTCTCTACAACCGACTTTCAGCAAATGATATGCACCTATGTAGCTCGCATTAAAGCGCAACCAAATCATCCAACCTTTGATGCGGTATTCTCCAACCGGCATGTTAATCGATACCAGGAACAACTGAGATTTACTGCTTCGCTAGGCATCAGAGTTCTGCGCCTTTTCTCAGCTCTAAATATAGAACTACTTCCAGTCCCTAGTGTTGCTCCATGTTATTATCCCCATTGTCGGCCTTCTCTTGTTAATTAATGCTTTTGTCTTTGTCAGTATCATAAAAATAACACAAATCCGGTTATCATACGAAACGAATTTTAAAATATGATAAATAGCATGAATCCTGATGCAATAGTTTATACGGACGGCTCTAGAAAAGTTAATTCTATTGGTTGTGCTTTTGTAGTTGGCTACATAACACACATCTTTGACCTGCCCAACATCGCCAGTATTTTTGTTGCGGAGGTGTATGCTATTAATAAGACTTTACATATAATTAGACCAATATTTCGACATGTACTTGTTTGCTCAGATTCCATGAGGGCCTTACAGGCGATTAGTGACATGTACTTCAGACACCCTATTATCTGTGAGATTGAGTTATTTCGCAAATGAATTAATGTAGTAATAAATCTGTGAGTTTTTGCTAGATAACCAGCCATAATGAAATTTCAAGCAATGAGCCCACTTTTGATGCGGCAAAGGAGGCTTGTTTTCAGCCTCCTTTGAAAAAAGCCGCGTAGTGGGACAGTCCTACAACTGTGTTGTCAGCTTTTTACTTCCATGTACGAAGTAAAGGAAGTATTGTGAACGCGAAAAATTTCGGTTTTCAGATTTCAACGGAAATATTCACTTTGACCATCCCTGAATCCATTTTGACTAGTTTTTCAGCGTGACGTCTATACGTACGTATGTATTTCCGTACGTACGTATGTATCTCGCCTAACTGAAAAACGATTAGCCGTAGGATGTTGAAATTTTGGATTTAGGACTGTTGTAACATCTTGTCGTAACATCTAATTGTAAAAAAAGTTTACGATAAATAATAATTCAATAATAACAATAAAAAGAAAAAAAGAAAAATATCAGAAGTCATTAACAAAATAAAATTTTATGTACTTTTCATTAAAAAAAAAAAAAAAAAAAATGTGTAAATGTAGTTTAATAGGAGTACAAGGAAATCATGTGATGTTCACATCAGGTTTTTTAGAAGGGAAATTTGTTATTTAATAAGATATATTAGAAGAGACAAATCTTTGGGTAAATTAAAAACAAAAATTGTATATGTATGCAATTTATAAGTTATCTTCAATTAAATTTTAACAGTGTATTTCTGAAAAAGTTTAAAAACTATACAAATTACAATAAACCGACAAATAAAATGATAAATTAAAATGAAAGGATTTTAAAAGAATGACAACAAAGTTGTAAAACTTTCCTGACTACTGGCATTGATTATTTATTCATATATAGTGGACAAATAATTATTCATGAAAAAGTTACCTTTTTGGGGAGCGGATAATTTATGATAAATGTAAAATTATCATTCTATGTTTAAATAAACTAAACATTTTTAAAAATTCAAAATATCAGTATTTTTACGTTTTCCGTTCCCCCATCTCCAAAATCATCTTCCAATATATATTTTGTCTACGTTTGCTATTTTATATGAAAGAAACTAAAAAAAAAAATCCACTGAAAAATGTACAATCAATTAACAATTACTTGAGATTTATTTTTTTGGGGGTTTCTAGGTGAGAATTTGGTGAAATTTTATTGTAATATTATTAAAAGTTTATTATTTTTTTAATAATATAAAAAGTTTAAATAAACAAAAAAGTTTTGAAAAATTAAAAAAATCGATATTTAAAAAATTTAATTTATTTTATTTACAGCTCCTCTACCCCTAATATTGCCCTTAAAGTGTTTATTTTTTTGGTCGCTTGCACTACTACAATACCTAGGAAAATAAAAAAGAAATTAGTTAAAAAATATGGAATAAATAAAAATATATCTTTTTCAATTTTATCGTAAAGAGAGGGAATTTTGGGGCAAAATTAAAAAAAATGGTAAGATAAGCATGCTCGCATGTATTTAGCTTAATGTAAAGTGGAGTTATTTTTACAGTTTTGAGAAAATTGACCTCCAAAAAATCCAACCCCATCTCCTGGAGATTTTAACCCCAAAATTTTACCAATGAATACTCATATGTGTACTAAATTTTATCAAAATCGGATTATCCAGTCAAAAATTATTAAGCAGAGAGTCATCCATTAATCTATAATCCAGTTAATCCTAATCAGTTTGAGGCCGACTCAAACAAGAGATTTAAAAAAAAACAGTGACTTTCAATGGAGTTATCCTAATCGCTGCGTTTTCTATATTATTTTAATTAAAATTTTTTTTTAAACTAAAGTTTACTAAAACTAAACTAAATGTAACGAAAGTTAACATTATTTGTGACTTAAAATCTACAAAATAGCCCAAATTTCATCAGATCTTTGTCTTAAGTAGCGAAATTTACGTTTCATTGTTTTTTCAAATAAATTTCCAAGTAGTTTTTCTCCAGTTGTAACGAATACAGATATAGTGATACGCACACATCCACATATAGCAAAGCTATATACATTGTAGGATAGCCTAAGCGCAAAAGGCAAAAAAAAACCTGGTACAGATAATTGGAAATCCGAGAAATAAAATGAATGAAGATTGATGGTCTATTGAAAAGCTTTATAATACCTAGTGGAAATAACGAATATTTCAAAAATTATATACATAATAACGTTTACACAGTTAAACAAAACATAAACCGTTAAAAAAGAAAGTAGATATTGAATTCAAATCTAAAAATATTTAATAACCCCCTTTGCATCGGTGGCATCCAGACAGAGGCCAAACTGATAACTGTGTTGTGTTATCAAGTTTAGAGAGTGTCTAAAAGACGACTTCGGGTAAAGCCCATGAGAGCTAGGAACAGAGGGAGTGGTGTGGCGACCGGGATTGTTACAAGGCGGGTGTCTTCCCCTTTCTTTTTTTTCTTTTTCCTGTTTAGCCTCCGGTAACTACCGTTTAGATAATTCTTCAGAGGATGAATGAGGATGTATGTATGAGTGTAAATGAAGTGTAGTCTTGTACATTCATGTGTGATGTGTGGTTAATTGAAACCCAACCACCAAAGAACACCGGTATCCACGATCTAGTATTCAAATCCGTGTAAAAATATCTGGCTTTACTAGGACTTGAACGCTGTAACTCTTGACTTCCAAATCAGCTGATTTGGGAAGACGCGTTAACCACTAGACCAACCCGTTGGGTGGGTGTCTTCCCCGACGGAGCTTAGGATGTCAAGAAAAGCAAAAATAATTATAGAAATCTCCGGAAAATATATCTACGTACGTACATATTATTTTATATATTATATTATACGTATTATTTGTATTGATTTATTAAAAATTAAATAAATCAGTACAATCCACATAGAAACATTCTTTCTACGATTAGATTTGTTTTCCTTTTATTTGTATAAAATTTTGCGAATTTTGAATTATTAACGTATATATTTTCTGTGTTTATTTTATAAATGTTCTGCAATTGTTCATTTTTATTTACTCTTATTGTTGCGGATTTTGAAAAACAAAAGGAAATAACCAAACACTACTATTTAACCTTTTTTCTTAAAAAATGGGAACACTGTTACGTATTGCTTCAGAGGATGCGGTGAAAATGCAATTCTTTAGCATGTGAAAATGTCTTGTTTGATCGGGATTCGAACCCGGGACCTCCGGATGAAAGGCTTAGACGCTACCGCTTGAATGATGTTTTTACTTTCCTGCAGTAGCGTGGCTATAAAACAAAAGTATAGGGATCGTTCAAAATTTTGAGTATCTTGGTTTTAGCAAATATGTAGATGTTTCAAGAACCCCCTTTGCATCGGTAGCATCCTGACAGAGGCCAAACTGATAATTGTGTTGGGTTGTCAAGTTTAGAGGGTGTCTAAAAGACTACCTCAGGTAAAGCCTATCAGGGCTAGGATCGGAGGGGGTGGTGTGGCGAGTGGGATCGTCTCAAGGCGGGTACGTAGGTGGGTGTCTTTCCCTACGATGTCAAAAAACGCAAAAAACTTTATAGAAATCTCTGGGAAATATATCTACGTACGTACATGTGTTACCCTGAATTTTGATTATTATCTTTTGACTGATTCGACACAATTTCTTTAAAATGTGGGAGATTTTTGCGTGTCGAGCATTGACAGCATTTAATTTCTTACAAAATCAAAAAATGGAAAGGAGTAGTTTTTACCGTTTTTAATTTATTATTTTTTTATATAGTGGTCGTAGTAAATTGAGCTTTATACGATGAAACTAGTTATTAAACTATTTGAAATTCCAGAGTTTTAAGGCAATCAGATTTAATGTAAGTATTACTTTTAAACGGTTTTTACTTGATATCTCGAAAACCCGTTGACCTAAAAAGTTGAAATTTGAATCCCATCTTTAGTCTGATTTTTAACGCATAAGAGAAGGCATCATTGAACCCATACTATTTATTAGTAAACCTGTTATATTATTTTTAACTTTTTTAAGTTAAAAAAAAAACAAGTACTGAATGGGCTCTTTATTTAAAATATCAGTCTTTTTAAATTTTACTGTTTAAGATTGAAGAGCCAGTTGTATTTAGTATTGTAGATGGCTCGGGTATTTTTCAAAAAGAATGATCCTGTGAAACAGGACTGAAGAACTTTAAAAACGTTTGATTGATTTTATAATTTCTTTTACTTTATCTCTTTTTCAAGTTAAGGGTGTTATTAAAAATGTTACATGAGGTAGCTATTAAGCAAGGATAGCAAATGGAACTCAAACATTGTTAATCATTTTTTTTTATAGTAATTCTCTAAATACAGTATAATTTTGTGATAAAAAAGTTATTTGTTCAAGGAACTCAAAATCTTTATTTAAAAGTATACATTTTTTCTTAATTATGCTTTTAATATTCCACGATTTTTAAGATAAAAACGTCATTGACCAGAGGAGATCAAATCCGATACAAATATTTTTACTGAACAAATTTGTATTTTCTCAGTTGAATTCTAAATATTCATAGTTAAGTTATTAAAATTTAAAATTATATATTTGAAATAAAAATCTGTCAAGGGCAAAGCCGGAAAATTTATGCAACCCTTTGCCGGATTTTTAATACTACGTTATGCAGATTACTTCAAAAATATATTAATTAAATTTTGTTTTTTATTTTAAAAAATTGTTGATTTATATCACATTAAAAACAGTCAGAATTTGGGAATATTTGATCCTTTGGTTTTAATGAATTCTAAATTTATGTAGAAAAAAACGTTTATAATTACATATATTTAAAAAATAAATTAAATAAAAAGACAAAACAGTTTTACCTGACCCAAAATAGCCTGTTTGCAAAACTGTATACTCGCAAAAAAAAGTTGCAGATACATAGATTCATCCGTATGAGTTACTAAATGTTCTTCATATACGCAGGATTTAAGTTAGTACTCAAGGAGTGACTTAGCTTCGTTTTACAGATTACGATTACGATATCGGAGGAGAATTTTTTATTTAAACAATATTAGAAACCATTTTTGAAAAATTACAAATCTATATTTAAAACTGCCTTCCTTATAAATCCATAAATTTTATTTACTTGTATTTTATGAAAATATTTCATAGTAGAGATGAAAATGTGAAACTTTGAATAATTCTCCATGTTGTAATAAGATTAATTTTAAATAAATGTTTTTGAAGCGAAGCTTCTTATTGCAGGCTTCGGAATGGGAAGTCAACTGAGATAAAAATAAAATTAAAAATTTTAAAAAACCCTCGACGAAAAAACGTGAAATAATTAAATAATTGTATTTTTACCTTACAATCCTCTGTGATATTTTGTGTTATTGTGATATTGTTTTTAAGACAGTAAATTTTAAGATTTTGATTAAACTTCATGCTTTACTCTGATGATAACTAAAGCTTATCTGTGCAGTCTACAGATCACGCACGACGGTCAATCATCTTAAATTTTGTTGTCTTAAAAACAGCATGACAATGTCACAGAGGATTATAAGATAAAAATGCAGTTACTTAATTATTTCACGTTTTTAAGGTTTTTTCGACGTGAGTTTTCTAAAATTTTTAATTTAATTTTTTATTTATTCCTTTTTAAAGATTAGTAGGCCTGCGCCCAACAGTGGGATGTTTGTAGGCTGATGTTGATGGTAATGAAATTTTAGTATACTTGACCAGCGCAAATTATTTAATAATCCACATAATAATGTAGCCTTACTGAAGTTACAAAGGCCTAGAAACATACAAAAGCCGTTTTGAAGAAACATATCTGCTGCAGCGTCCCATGGCGGCTTGTAACCGTACTAATCTAAGAACCTGCTCTAAGGTGCAAAAGCCTATGTAATGCAAAAACCGCATCAAAATCGACCTAGCCGTTTTAGAGAAACACATCTACTGCAGCGGCCCTTGGTGACCTATAAGCGTAAAACATGTCTAAGAACCTGCTCTGAAGTGATATCTATGTAATGTAAAATACCGCATCGAAATCGGTCCAGTAGTTTTTGAGGAAAATGGTGACAGACATACCCACAAATACTCACACAACATCTTACCCCTAACGCATACTCGTATACCGTCTCCATTCCATCGTGGGTAAAAAAAAGAAAAAAAGAGCGTCACACGCTAGCTGATAACACAGCTCATTCAAGAATCGTGTTCAAAGAATAATACTGTTACTCTTTTGCGAACGGTTTTTGATAACGCTCATAAGAGTACTTAAATATTTCAATCACAGATTGGATTTAATCGTGGACAGATTTTATAGATTGGATTTCATTGTTAATTCATATTTCTTATTAATAAATATTGGAATACGTTATTTTGCACCATTAATAATTCATATAATATTGCGTCAGAAGCTTCGCTGCCATAGTGGGTCCATGCCCCGACGCACTCGTTTTAATTTAAAAAAATATATTTCATGTAATAAAAGTATTCCTCAAAATTACGAAATATAAAATAAATCGACAATGAAAAGTAACTGTAAGAGGAGGAAACACCAAAACAAGAAAAACTAGATGGGTACGATAAGTCTCAACATCCATCCTAAACACAAAGCGTCATTTTAAAACTCCTGCGACACATATTTTAAAGAACTTATTTAAATTTTAAATATAACACTGCTTAACACGGTATTATAAATACAACACATTTTTAAATCTGATAAGAAAAGTCAAATCAAATAGTATCATTTTAAAACTAATCAGTTTACTACTTTCTTTCTTTTCTTACAGAGAAAATAATATTAAGAATTAGAATGATGAGCATCACTTCCATGCAATATTAACTTGATTTTATTACAGAACTGGTTATCGTATTCGATTTTGTCTGAGATCATTGTTTATGCAGCTATTTTAAATAATATTACGGTGGAGAAATACATTAAAGCTAATTTAAATTTCAGTTTAACTTTGTCGCTCTCCAAACGTATCTTCCCGTCTTTAATCCATAAGATCCAAGGTCAATGATTTAGCTTGGACATTTTTAATCCGCTATAAAATTTGTATACAATATGACAATTGTCTAAAAAAATAATTACAAAAGTAATTGAAAATAAAAAAAAGGCGTAAAAATTTTATTTTTGTAATATTATTCCTCAGCAAAAAAAGAATGGAGTTTAAAATTTGGATAAAAAATTCAGGCATTAGGCGTAGAAAAAAAAAACATAAATATTTATCATCTGGAAATAATAATAAACTTTTTTTTATTAATTTACGTCTTAAAATTGTCAAAAAAATCTCTTCTATACTTCTATACTAACCTCTTCTATACTAATAAAAACTTCTTTACTTTGTGAAAAAACTTCCTGTACTTTACGATGCGAAAGTAAAAATTATAACTGGTAAAAATAATAAACATAAGGCGTTACAATAGTAGTAGATAGGCCTAGGACCTGTGAATATGTATGTATAAATGTGCACGCGCGCGTGAGTGTGAGGCTATTAATATCACATTTGGTGGTCCACATAGTTCGTCCCTAAGCGCCTGCTTTCTATCCCTTGTACGCGCTTCCTAGTTTTCCCAAGGGTACAGTTGGACGCGTGCGCCTTCCCCATCATATGCCATTTCCAATCATTCTTCTCCATTCTTTATGTCGTCATCATTCACTCCTACTTTACTATAAACTTTTTTTCTTCTTGTTACATTCGTTGATAGTTATTGCGAATTTGTAATCTTCTTCAACCACCCTGAAAACTTACACAATACGTCTATTGTCAATACTAACATATAAATAATATGTAGTCAAGTGATTTTTAATTTTCTACAAAGTAAAAAAAGTCTGCATACACATTAAATCTATATTATTATCTTTTTTTATCAGTATTATAATAACAAAAATTTGCTACTTGTCCACTGTGTAAAGTTTGTGTTTTCAAGCGTTTCTTGTAAAAATAGGAAACATTTTAATAATTTTAAAATTTGTTTTTCTCCAAATTGGTTAAAAGAACAGTTGAGAATTTTTAATTAGCTTGCAGAATATTTTAATTTTAACGTAGCTAGCTAACTTCAGGATATTTATGATTTTTACTTCCTTGTAGGAAGTAAAGGAAGTATTGTAATCGTGAAAAATTTCGGTTTTCAGATTACAACAGAAATATCCACTTCGACCATCCCTGAATCCATTTTGTCTATTTTCGGCGTGACGTTCGTATGTATCTCGCATAACTCAAAAATGATTAGTCGTAGGCTGTTGAAATTTTGAATTTAGGTCTGTTGTAACATCTAGTTGCCACCTCTCATTTTAATTGCAATCGACTGGACCAAAAGTGTCCAAAAAAGCGAAAAATCTAAAAAATGTGGATTTTGGACTTTTTCTTAACTGCAGTAACAAGCCCTTATTGAGAGATTTTTCAACGATATATCAAAGGTGGTACTTATTTTTATTCGTCCAGTTATAGCCAAATAAAATTTTAATTAATGAAATATTTGGATCTTACCAGTGGAAGGCACATCGGTTCGAATCCGACTTCATTTCCTTCTTTTTTTTTACTTTTATTTTTTTTACTTTAAATTTATTGATTTATTAATGATTATTAACCTCTGTAAAAATTTTTTTCAATAAATAATAATGCAATAACATTAAAAAAAAATGAAATAAATCAAAAGTTATTAGTGAAATAAAATTTTATGTACTTATCATTTTAAAAAAAATGTGTATATGTAATTTAATAGGCATACAAGGAAGTCATGTGGTGTCCGCGTCAGATTTTTATTTAAAATTTTTTATAAGCTACGTGCCTCATTCAGTGAGAGTTAAGTAGGTATACGGTATATTCTCTCACCTGTAAGTATTCTAGAATTTTTTTTTAGAGAAAGTCAATTAAATTTGTAATAAACTATCGTAATTTTTTATTAGATTTGTGAGGTGGCTACGTTTCTTTCTTGGTGGAAGATTCCTTTATAAAGGAAAATATATAATAGAAAAGATGGAGACAATCAAATTTTAAAATAAAATAAAAAAATTAACTTTAATAGAGTGATACAACCAAATTTTATTTTTAAACGATAAAAATATTAAACTTTAAATCAACTGCTGTACAGCTTCCCTAGTATTATTTTATTTTTTTGTAATAAATTCCAACGTATGTAATTGATATTTCATTAATTATTTTTATAAATTCTACCATCGTTAATGAAACGATATCTTCTTGCTTAGTAAATATTATAATGTAAGTATTATTAACACAACACTAATTGCTTTACTAAAGAAGGAGTTTTATAATTAGCAATGAAATGTTCTCAGCTAACTTTAATTTAATTTGAGGTTTATAATTTTAAAGAGTTATCAAGTTGCAAGATAACACTGTCATTACAGAATAAGGTAAGCTCTTTTGAATGAACGAGAATGTATTAAATTTTTTGTTTAAGTTTTCCAACTAACTTTTTTAACTTTACCAGAGAAAATACTTTGAATTTCGGAATGACGTTCAGGCTATATATAATTACGCTGTAAAAATTTAATACTAATTTTAAGCAAGGTGATGAAAGAAAAAAATATCTTTAAATCACCTATGTAGTCAGTATAATTTTTTGTTAAATAAATTTCCAACTGAAGTTATTTGGAAAAAATTATGAGAGGACCAGGAAAATCCTCTACAAAATAAGAATAACATAACATAAATAAATAAGAATAAATAACATAAGAATAACAGATATAAAGTCAAGGATCGAATTGAAAACTTTTCTCTCTTTTTTAAAGCCGATTTAAAAGGGTGCAATGAAATGTTTGGTGAAAATTTGATCGATCTATATTTTGTAATGGGACAAGTTAGCAACTCTAGTTTTTGAAACTTTCCTTCAATATATGTAAAATTTAAAATGAAACAGGTGTTTCCATTTAAAATTTTTGAGTTAGTCTGTAAAAGGATATTTATAAGTTAGAAATTAATTTGTCCTGTACGCCAAAAGTTAATAGTTTTACACAAGGAAAAATTAATCTAATACTACGGGATTTTTCGGACTCATTGTTTACAAAAAAGCAACAATTTTATAATGTTAAAATTAATGAATTAATAATAACTGTTAAAATAGAAAAAAATTAAGTTATTTGTGTTTCAGGATGGATAAATACAATGTAATAATAATTTTTTTATAAATCAATATGTGCGATCTGGTTGACATGTATGGAACGGTGGATTCCACCAGACCCGACAGGGAACCAGTATTACATCGAAAAAGGTAAAGAAAAACTAAATTTATTCATTAAAACTTTAATTTATGTAATCAACTTCAAACAACTTATAGCAAGTATAACAAATAGGATGATAAAATATTACTTAGTAATCTTAAGTAGTGTTAATTGACGATTCACTCCATTACTCTGTTGATTTCCGTGGTGGAGTGGTAACGTCTCTGCCTTTCATTCGGAAGGACCTGGGTTCTAATGCCGGTCGGCTTGATGCTTTTTTTACGCAAGAAAATCTAAATTTCACAATAATTGCTAATTAGACGGTTAGCCTGTAGTTACAAAAATATAATAAATAAATAAAAATTAATTATAGATAGTAAAGTTTATTACGAGTATCTTAAATTAGTTTTATGATTTATATCGATGGATATCTCGAAAGAGTAAAAAAAAAATTATTTTTATCCGTTAACTTTATAAAAGAAGAGGAAGAAAACTGTATATTTTCTGATATCGAGAATTTCTATTCCGAAAATGGACTAAAAAGAGAAAAATTCTGTAAAGTTCTATGTTAACATAATTTAGAGCAAAGGCAATAAAATGCATGTTCAGTGACTCCAAAAAGACGAAATTATAAATTTTTCTATCTTTATTCTTGTTTCTTTTCAAGTGTTCTAGTCATCGGAAGTAAATATATTCACAGTCATATTTTTTATAAATATGATGTACATTAATATTAAATATAGATAATATAAATATCACACAAAATGTAAAAAAGAGAATTTAATATACATTATAAGCATAACATTACACAAAATTCATATTTAAAATGAGATCATACAAATTCCATCATCTTAAATAAATATAGTTACTAAAATGCCGATCTTCATGGAAGAGCGGTAGCGTTTCAGACTTTCATCCGGGGGTCTCGGGTTTGAATTCCTATCAGGTATGGCATTTTTCGTACTCTATGAAATTCCATTTCCATTTTCCCACGTAGGAGCTTTTCTGGTGAATTAATTTATCAAGAAAAAAATTACAGTACCATGCTGCTATTAATGTACCATGCTGATTAGAGTAACATACTACTCTTCCTTCCCTTTTTGATTTCTGAACGAAGAAAACTAATCGAAAAGTTTTCTACATTTGACGTTTTTAAAATTTTAAATATTCGCTGCCATATTAGATATACATACAGTCTATTAATATTTTTTTTAAATCCACAATTTTTGTCCATATACCGTATTTTAGCCTACTTAGAGTAGACCTATAAATAATTTTTTTTCGAATTCTTAATGAGCAGGAAATTTCATAATAAGGCTGCCAAAAGAAAAAAAAAATATTTAATTTATTTTATTTTTTGCGGTACAGTTTTTGATTCTATCGAAATAATAAAAAAAAGTAACGGAACGAAACTATAAAAAAAAAACAAATTTTAAAATGACTTTGTAACCTTAAAATATAGCCTAGATCTGTCTTTTTATATCTTAAAAATTCTGCAATATTTCATAAGTGTATGTATATATATATATATATATATATATATATATACCTATCGTAATAAAAGTCACTTTTAATAATGATAAAAATACGGTCTCCACCCTACTTGCTTCGGTGACGTTTATCTTCAACCGATATAAATATAGAGAAACGTCAATGTACAACGACACTTTATATTTCTCCTACAGTATCAGAAACTATATATTCCTTGTATATATCCACGGTAAGAAATGAATACTCATGACATACATATCATTCTCATTCTAAGCTCATTGGGCGGTGGGTAGTTGCTTATTGTTCACTAATTGAACAAATTGCAACTTGCAGCGTACACATTTGAAAATAAAAAATATACGGAAAGTAATATAAAATAAAATTACGATAGTTATCAGTTATCTCCTTTTTAAATTATTACCCTTCAGTTTTACACGTAAAAAAAATAAATATTATTAAAAGAAATTCAATGAAATGTTAATGGATCACATTAGAGATCAATTAACATGATCGCGTCAGAAATGCCCAGCCTGAGACTAACTACTAAACAACAAACTGCTGGACTGAAATAATTGAGCTTGAAGCGTTATGAGAAGCATATAAGACTCAGAATCATGATAAAACCTTGAAGCTAGGAAATAACAGGTTCTCACTGAGTAAGATGACTTATTTTTATTTAACAGAAATGTTTCTATTACATAACAGAAACAATCAACAGATTAGTTGTAAAAAGGTCAATCGACAACAAAATGTTATAAAAAATACGTAATTCCATTTATTAGTGGTTAGCTTCGTTAGCAGCATTTTTTTTCTTCTTGCGCCCTTTAAAAAGTAAATAAGGTTAAACTGCAAAAACTACAAAGGTATCTTTTTGCTGCCGACATGATAAAAAAATCCTATTTAATATTTTACTTTCAATATTAACATCTTTTTTCGACGAAATTATCAGCAAACATTAGTGTGGATTTCGAAATAGATCCACGAAGGATCAGATAAAAAAAATTCAAGCGAAATTCATCAGATTCTCACTATCAGGTAGAATCTGGGAAGGAAGTATGAGTGTAATCAGGTGGTTCATAAGCTTTTCATAGATTTTAAAATGTTTTACGATAACGTTAGAAGAGGTGAGCTATAATGAGAAATTAATTCGATTTTGTATTTTCAGGAAATTAATTAGACGATTCATATTTGTGTGGCTGGATCTAATGGTAGAGTTCGTGTGAAAAATCAGTTATTTATCAGATGATTTTGATATGTGTAATGAACTAAAGCGAGGAAACGTTTTTCTCTTTTGTTTAATTTTGTGTTACAACATGTCATCAGAAAAAAATAGAACCGATAGCACAAGGTTCTATTGAACGGAAACATCCGCTTGATAAATTATGGACGATTTAAAAGTAGCAGGAAACAGTATAAATACAATTAGAACAGATGTATAAAACAGTTGAAAACAATGTCAACATTATTATTGATTTCGGGGAAAGAAATTTGTTTTGTGTATGAATGAAAAGAAATTTAAATATATGGTGACGGATAAAAGCTCAAATGTTGGGATTAGTCTTCGCTTGAACAGAAGATCTTTCCAAAGAGTTAACGAATTTAAAGAATCTAAGGTCGATTCTAACAAGCCGTGATGAAATTTGTAGAGAAATTCAGAAAAGATTACATTCGGGAAACGCGAGTGTTTATTGTCTGATTAATCAATTGAGCTCTCATTTACTATCAAAGCGGTTTAAATTAAGATATATAAAACAATAATTTTGCTGGTTGTCCTGTATGATTATGAGAGACGTGGTCATTATTGAATAAAAGAAAATTTTGAAGTCGTTTTGAAAAAAACAAATTCTGAGAAAAATATTTAAATTGTAATTGACAAATATACTGGACGGTGGAGGAAACGCTACAGCTTTGAGCTGTGTAGATTATATTCGAATACGTATGTGGTTACAATGATTAAAAGTTGTAGTTTGCGCTAAGCGGGATCGCGATTGGGGTCGGGTTGGCTTAAGAACGGAAGGATTGACGGACTTTTGTTAGTGCGGTTTGAATTCGAAAGTTAAAGCCACACTAAGAAAAGTCCTAACTTTTATTAAAAGCACTAATTTGAATTTCCAAACTTCTGAGGCTATGGAGTAAGTATTCCCTTTTTTCCAATCTTTTCACCTACTAGAGGGAATGATGCATGGAATATTTATACTTGTGTAAAAATTCCTGAACGAATCCGGAATCTTCCTGATGAAAGAGAAATGCTACCATTCTACTATGAAATTCGACTTCTTTTAGAAAAAAGTAAACATTTCAAAGTCCCTAGAATATTTTAGATATTCTAACAGAATAAAATCTTTATAAAACTATCATTAGATGTATAAATATATTTTACTCCACATGTCTATGATAGTAGTTTAAAATGTTTCTATCCTGATAAAAGTCCATTTATAAATAAAAAAAGATAACAGTAATGATAATAATAATAATGAGAGCTCTGAAAGCTTCGGTGAGTAGGAGCCTGGAGTCAGTGCAGAGATTGCGCATCCGCTCTCTGGCAGGACATATGCCAGTTCCACCGGAGTACCGGAACGGACTCCAAGGTTAGTAGCCCTGGAGTGGGGTGTACCCAAGCGGCTAGTCTTACTACAGAAGGGATCAACGCACATGAATATTCTTGAAAAACAACCAAACGTGGCAGAGGGTTCACGAAAACACCCTCGTTTAGAACCAGCCATTTCGCCTGAGGCGAAACGGAGAAAGAGTGCAGAATCTCGTCGTATTGAGGTTGAGGCAAGAAAGAGATTGCAAAAAGCTTTTTTCAAGAGCAATGTACCGAAACCTAAATATTTAGTGATTACAAAGGAAGATGGTAATTTCTCGAGGGTGAGTCCCTTTCTCATTGCTCGGGAAATTAATAAATGTGCTGGAGGCCCTGTTAAGGAAATTAGAAAAACCTTCACTGGACTTCATGTGGAGACTGTAAATGATACTCAGTCTCAGAAGATCCTAGGGCTGAAAAAAATTGGAGAATTGGCTGTACGCGTCGATCCCCATAGCACGCTCAACACCTCAAGGGGTGCTGTGGTCTGTCGGGATCTTTTAAACTGCTCGGAGCAAGAAATTGTTGAAGAATTAGCATCACAAGGAGTAATAGAGTGTCGCCGATTGAACATGAGAAGGAATGGCGAGGTCCTACCTTCAGCCTCTCATGTTCTCACATTTAACCGGCCTACTTTGCCGGAGAAGGTAAGAGCGGGAATACATCGATTGGATGTGCGGGAATTTGTCCCGCAGCCAATGAGATGCTTCAAGTGCCAACGCTTTGGCCACGCTGCTGTTAGATGTGAAAGACCGCAAATATTCGGGTGCGGCGATGAGGTGCATGAAGGAGAGCTGTGTAAGGAGCCTCCTACATGTATCAATTGCAAGGGACAGCATTCATGTAGATCCAGGAATTGTCTTGTCTACAAAGACGAGGTAGCTGTGCAGGAAGTTAAAACCCTGCAGAAAGTCAGCTACCTCGAAGCTAAAAAGATAGTAAACGCCCGCAACCCTAGAGCAACAACAAGTTATGCTCAGGCTGCGGCTGCTGTGTTCCAGTTGCTGTCGATGAAAGTCAGCTCATCAGCAAACTTGCGCCCACTTTGGCTAACATGAATGAAAGAATTATTGAAAATAAAATGAAGCCTTTCAATAGTAAAGAACCTGTTAAGCCAAAGATATTGGTACAGCCTCCTGAAGATAAATCTCCGAAAGTTGCTCTTGTTCAGAAGAAAACGGACGCCAAACCAGAATGCCAAGTCCGTCTTAGCGAGATCTTTGATAATAAGAAGAAAGTGATTGCTACGGAGTCTGTTATGGAGGCTCCTAAGCCTCCTGCAGCTGAGGTGGCCTCTAAACCACAGAGGCCACAAAAACCACACAGGGGGCATATGTCGCCCCTCCCAGGGGCGGTGACTGGTGCGATTCCTGTGTCAGGGGTCGGTCAGGTTTCCGCCTCTCAATCGGGGCCTGAAACCGGCGCCGATCCATGTCCGTCGTCGTCGGCGGCTTCGGTGGTCTCCGATTCGGAGACCGGAAGCTATACGGGCGACGACGTTCTCCGCGAACACGAAGCTGTTCGCAGTATGGAGAAAAAAAGAAAAAAAGGCTGGCCGAAAGATAAACCTAGGCCATAATTTAATTTAAAATTAGCGAGTCGATTGTACAATGGAACATTAATGGATGTTTTTCAAACATCCATGAGCTCCAACGCTTGGTATATAATGTAGACCCGATTTGTATATGTCTGCAAGATACACATTTCTGCCGAAATGACAATTTTAAATTAAGAGGATATGATATATTTCGGCGAGACCAACCACCAAATGTAAGAGATGGAGTAGCCATATTAACATCGACTAGAGCTACCGCCGAAGCGGTTGATCTAAATACAAACACTTCGCCATTAGAATGAAGCGTCCGCTTCAGATCACTGTCTGCAGCATATACTTGCCGAATTTTGATTGGAAGGAGGATGATATAAGGCGATTAATTTCTGAGCTTCCCCCACCTGTTTTACTGGTGGGTGATTTTAATACTCATAATTCTCTTTGGGGATCGGATCGAGTAGATCCCCACGGAAGAGAATTGGAAAGGTTCCTGATGAATTCCGAACTTATTCTTTTAAACGATGGGTCAGGAACCTTTTTCAATGCCAGAGATGGATAGACGTCCTGTATAGATCTTGCACTTATTAGCGGATCGATAGCACCAAGATACACCTTCCATGTTCTAGACGATTTCGATGGAAGCGATCATTTCCAGGTGCAAATTGCAAGTGATGTTACAATAAAAATATATCCCATCTCTAAAAGTTGGTTGTTTGATAAGGCGATTGGACGAGCTTCACAGCTAAGACGATACTCCCCGAAACAACTGGAGTTATCGGAGACGATGTCGACGCTATAACAAATGCGATACTTGACTCGGCATCGAGATATATTCCCGAAACATCTGGGAAACTTACTAAGCGACCCGTTCCGTGGTGGAACGAAGAAATAAGTGAAGCTATAAAAAGAAAGAAAAGAGCGTATAACACCTTTAAGAAACGTCCTACAATAGATAATCTTATTGCCTTTAAAAAATACAGGGCGTATACAAAACGACTCATGATAGATTCAAAGAAACGATCCTGGCAGAAATACGTGTCATCCATTGACAGAACTACTACTGCATCAGATGTTTGGAGAAAAGTGAAGGCGATTTGTGGGCGTAAAAACTTTGCTTCCATAACTAGCCTTCAATATGAAGATAAAATCAAGGACACTCCAAACGAAATCGTAGAGTTATATCCAATCACTTCGAGAAGGCCAGTAAAACGACTAACTACGATGAAGATCTTCGGACGAAAAAAGCAGAATTTGAAGGTGTACTAAATTTCAGAACTGAGTATAATTACTCATACAATGTACCATTTAAAATGGAAGAATTCGTGAAAACGTTGGAGAAAGCAGGCAACACAGCTGCTGGTCCGGATGAAATCCATTATAATATGGTCAGGCATCTGAATACCACTGCAAAACGCAGATTGCTAGAACTATATAATAAAATATAGCGGGATGAAATGTACCAGCAGCAGTGGAAAAAAGCACATGTTGTTCCAGCACCGAAGAAAGATAAAAATTTAACAGATCCCAGTAGCTACCGTCCTATTTCTTTGACGTGCGCTATGGGAAAAATACTTGAAAAAATGATTAATAATCGACTAGTTTGGCTTTTAGAAAAAAGAAATCTGATATCACCATATCAAGCAGGTTTTCGGCAATACCATTCTACCACCGATCAAATGATCAACTTAGAGAATATTATATTCAACAGCTTTATCACAAGGAAGCATTGTGTCGGAGTCTTCTTCGATCTTCAGAAGGCTTTCGATATGACCTGGCGTCATGGTATAATGCTCCAGATACATGAATGGGACATTCGTGGCAATCTGCTAGTCTTACTGAGCAACTATATGAATGACCGTACTTTCCAAGTACGCGTCAACAATGAATATTCATCTGAAAGAATCTTGGAAAATGGCATACCACAAGGTTCACCGCTGAGCGGTACCTTGTTTATGATTGCCATTAATAAATTGATATTAGCCATTCCAGTAGAAATCAGCAAAAGCGTCTATGTTGATGATTTGGCAATTGTGTATGCCAACAAGACAGCTATGGTGAAATATAAATTACAACGGGCTATTGACGCTCTAAATGAAGTTGCGAGGAATAATGGATTCCAATTTTCACTAGAAAAAACGTGCTGTGTACACTTCTGTAAGAAGAGAAAGCCACCAAAGTGACCTCACCAAAGTCCTACGTTGACAATCGGCAACAATCCAATACAATATGACAATGTCAGATTTTTAGGCCTGGTATTGGATAAATCCCTTATGTGGAGATTACATATACAGGACTTGAGTGACAGATGCAAAAAAAAACCCTAACATTATAAAATGTTTATCGAACATCAGTTGGGGCTCAGATAAAGTAATATTATTGTGACTATATAAGGCATTGGTACAATCGAAACTAGACTACGGATGTATTGTATATTTATCCGCTAGGAAGTCGCATTTAAGAAAGTTAGACGTAATTCATAATAGCGGAATAAGATATGCGACAGGCGCTTTCCGCACAAGTCTGGCGACTAGTCTAATGTCCGAAGCTGGAATAATGCCACTATATTATAGAAGAGAGATCCATTTGCTAAGATATGCAGCAAACATATCTTAGCATTTATATGAGCTTTTCCTGCTCATATAAATAATAAACATTTTTACAACCATCCTTTGGCTGCATTATATGAACATCGTGCTACCTATTTCAGACCAGCCGGAATTAGGTACCACGAACTAAGAAGAAAACACGAAATTGCTATTCCAGAGACACTAGCAATTTCCATGAGAAATACCACCATGGCTCTTGCCAGCGGTAAATACGGTTGGATCTCTCTCATGGAGAAATAAAAACGAAGCCAGCAGTTATCATCCAACAGGAATTTGGCAACCGTTAGTAGTTACGAAGAACATATTAGAATTTATACTGACGGTTCTAAAACCAAACATGGTGTTGGATGCACCATATATGTAAATGGAGAAGCCCATTTTTGGAAACTGCCAATTATGGCTGGTATCTATACTGCAGAACTTACTGCCATACAGCAAGCACTTCGGTACACAGAACACTATTGGGAAGAGAGAGTGCTAATATGTTCCGATTACCTAAGTGCACTTGTTGCAATTCGAAACAAGAACATTAAGGATGTCCTAATTGCAAACATCCTGTCCATTTTATATGTTCTAAATCAACGAGGACAGCGATGTGTATTTGTATGGACTCCAGGGCATGCTGGTATTGCAGGTAATGAAAGCGCAGATGAAGCTGCCAGAAAGGCAACAGTCTGCGATGTTTTGGATGCAATTCCTGTAAGGGGTGGCAGATGTTAACTGTCTAACTAACATAATAAGAAACAAGTGGAATATTGATTGAGGAGTTTAAATACAAAATTAAACTGTCAAAACTTCTCTGTATAAATGGAAAAGTGACATGAAGTTGACTCGCCGAGAACAAGTGGCTGTGACCAGACTTAGAATCTGTCACACGCGAATAACAAATTCATATTTGTTAACCGGCGAAGAGAGACCAATATGCGGTGTTTGTAATAAAACACTTACAATTAAGCATCTAATAGAAGAGTGTACCATATATGAGGACCTCAGAAAGAGGTTCCTGCTAACAAATAATATTGTTGCTGATCTGGATAATGGAAATGAAGAAAAGATAGTTGCTTATTTACATGCCAGTGGACTTTTTAAAAGTCTATAAAAGTGAAATATTTAAAGCTGTGTTAAACAAACTCTAAGAGGTAGTTTTAAATACATATAAGGGAGTCTCGAAGAGTGGCACGTATAATGACGGGAGGTAGCTTTCTTGCCTAGGCCACCCTGGCTCAACTGCATTCAAGAGCAGTGAGTCGGGGTGTGTCCAATGATGGCATGGGGGATCCTCAAGGGTGGACTGAGGGTGGGAGGCTATGGGTAAGCGCAATGCATGCCTGTAGCCAAGTAGGTCAGGACCGGGAAGGGTAGCCTCCCCGCCGAGGGGCTATTTGGCCATCCTGAACAGGTGGTCAGATTGCTCTTATGACGCTGGGAGGACCCCCGATGGGTTACGTCCTACAGGACTGTTTATAGGGGGAAATCAACATCATGGCATCCTGAGGTGACTGATATGCTGGTGCTTTACGGCAGTTCTGGTCGCCCCGAGAGTGCTTAAACAAATTAATTAACGAGACAGGTAGAAGGAGATAATGGTATTGTAAAGGCATGTAATTTCCATTTATGTTTCTTTATGATATTTTCTCATATTTTTAAGATTGGGGCCCTTTACACCCCATATGTGTTGTTTTTGTTTATTGTTTTAGATTAATGTTATATGTACTTTGTGCTTTTTATATAAAAATGTAAGGGCCCTTTACACCCTTACATATGACGATCCAGATGGCGATACTAATCTCTTTTTTAGAATGTGACGAGGGCTTAGCAGTCGAATGGGACCTTAGCAGTCGATGCCCATAAAAATAAAAATAATAATAATAATAAAAAGAAATCCTAATAATTTTTTCATGAATTTTTGCTTATACATAAATAAAAATAGGGGTTACATTGCATCAGTCACAATACTAAACAATCATGACAACAAAAAAAATAAATATCTTGAAATTGATAAAGCAGAAAATATAACTTCTCATTTAAAAAAGCTTTCTGAAAAAAAAATATTTATAACAGGATTGAAACAAGAGAAAATAAAAAAATTCTTAAAATAAAATACTCCTCTAAAAAATAAAATTATCAAAATCAGTTCATGATGATATTCTTCTGGGATCAGCAATCAGTTGGGTGGGATAGTTTCATTCATGAACATTTTGTTACTTTTTACGATCAGAACTGTTGTATTTTTTAATTTGATATGTAAAATATTAATTGGATTTCATTTAAAAATTATTTTATTTTTACCAGAAAGTTTATGCGTTTTAATTTTTATCATTTGATTTTTAACAACTGAATTTTAGTTATATAAGAAATCTGTTTTTTTATTTTCTTATTTGTAATATAGCATTCAAATTACTTCTAAATAAAATGGTGACTGATGGTAAAGGTACACTCCTTATCGAAAATAATACCTTAGGGATTACCTCCTTAAGAAGATAATTTAAAGTTATACCACCATGGCTGATGATAAAGGTGTCAGTCCTTGTAGAGGATAGATAATACCTTACAAGATTATCTCATTAAGAAGATAATTTAAAATTATGCCACCATTTTGCGCAGGAGAAATTTGTTTATATGAAAAATAAGAAGGCAAAAACAAACTTTTTAGATAACTTCAATTCATCAATGGTTTTAAGAGTCAAAACCCCATAGGAATTATCCTCAGATCGCTCTCCAATACCACTAACTAGATTCACAAACTGTTATGTAGAGTTTTTACCCAGCCTAACTTGAACTAAAGATTGAGAATAATTTTAATTCTACATTAATAAAGAGTTAACCAACTCTTACCAGTCAAGACAGTAGGTAATGTTGAAAATGCTGCAAACATTTAGCATGCGTCGTAAAATCTGTTTTCTAGAAATTGCCTACTCTTTTTATATGAAGATCAAACAAACTAAATATTCATTTACCATATGTCTTCTAATTTAAGAAAAGTATGGATCACTTTATTACTGGTAACAATTCACACTATTTGATGAATCACAAAAGTGAATGTAGTTCTTTTTTCTATCAACTGAAGAATACAATTCAACAGTCAAAGCAAATCAGTGCAATTACTGCATTTATGCTCTCATCTATCCATACATAAACCGCTTGTGCAAAGAAAGTACGTTTACTGAGATTTTTTTTTCATCTATTAAATAAGACTTCTTCATTTCTTACTTTACCCTTATAATTTTCAATACCCTCTGATAACTGCACATCTCATAGACCTGTATAAGATATCCTCTTTTCCTTTTTTTCCCTTCCCATTTTTATTTTTCTTATTCTATGTTTCACAAGCAGTACATTCTACATAAAATATTTTAAGAGTATTTTGTAATGGTTTTATCCATATTTGAGGCTGGCAGACCTATTTCATGAAAGGAATCTACTTCTTTGAAGTATGATTCTCCTTCTTTGTGTAGTTTGATATGATCTCTATTTTACTTTGTCCAATCTTTAATAATCAAACAAAGCAAGTTTTAAATCAACTCCATGGTATTTCATCTAGTTCTTTGTATATATGTAATGCAGTTACAGCTGATTTACAGTTACAACCAATTTTTGATTTTCAAGAAATTTTTCATTAAAATTCTTTGTTTTTAGACAAAAAATAACCTATTAATAACGATTTTCCATAAATGTTCTGTTTCAAAATGGCAGGGATTTGAATTTATTTTTCTTAGAGAAGGTAACTTAGATTATCTTTCTTATACATGAAGTTACAGGGAAAATTTATGTAGTCAAGCTATCACTGTTTCAAATTGAACTCATGGTCTTCTCCTCCAACAGTTTATTCCAAATCACTTTCATCATTTCTAGTTTATTTCTCTGTGGTTACTCATAAGATATTTCTCTTAACCTTATTTTATTACAAATTTAAATACAATCTTTGCCTTTAAAGCTATTATTCACCTACTACATAGAGCATCGTGCCTTTTTCAATAATTCTATTGTATTCCTCTTGAATATTTTGTTTAACAAAAAAAGAGGGGATAATAAAAGTATCTCCTGGACTTCACCGATGTCTGATGTCCCAGGTAACACTGCTTACAATATTCCTAATACAGTAGGATTATTTTTTGTCCACAATCAGTTGCTATCAGCAACTTCATTCTGTATCTTATACAGTTTTTCTTATTAATTTCATTTTTGTTATAAAAATCAATTTTTCAAATTCATTTTACAATTAGCAAGACATCTTTGATATACTGTGGTTCAAAATCATAATATTTAATTCCTTATTACTCTTCATTCTGTCACTGGTGTATTATGATCTCCTATCATAACACTTAATTCCTTATAACTTCAAATATGACTTTCTGTCAAATTTCATTAACTTTATTTGACTATTATTTCTTTTCACTGATTCTCTTCTTAGTAATAAATATACATTATTGAGAACTTCTTCTAATTCATTTTTGGTTTCTGTCAAAAAACAGTGTTGTCAGTGAATCTCAACATCCTTTCCTTAGCTAATTATTTCATTCTTAAGGTTATCCTTCAATTCCTATATTACCTAACCCGTAAGCAGATTGAAAAGCAATGAGACTAAACAATGTTGTGTTGCTTTCATCATCTCATTCCTTTTAGCTTGCATAAAAGGAATTTTTTTTCAGCTTGCTTTAACTATATTTAGAATAAATGTAATATATATAATGTAATGTAATGTATGTAATATATATACTTATTAGTTAATTGAATAGAATGTATTATAATTATTCTTTTAATTGATAATATTGTTCTGTTATAATTTTTTTAACAGGGATACAGGTGGATTACTTACAAGAGAAGAAAGACGAAGAAGGAGAAGGGCAACACAAAAATATAGAACAGCCCATGCAACTAGAGAAAGGGTTAGAGTTGAAGCTTTCAATGTTGCTTTTAGTGAATTAAGAAAACTACTACCAACATTGCCACCTGATAAAAAATTATCAAAGATAGAAATATTAAGATTAGCAATTTGTTACATAGCTTATTTAAACCATGTGCTTGATGTGTAAATGAAATTTAGATTATTATTTATTAATTTTAATTACCAAAATACAAATGTATCAAAATATTACGTAGGATTTTAGTATAATAGTCTGCCTATGCTTAAAATAAAACACTTCTCCGCATCATAGAAATTTTTAATTTTACACATGAATTAATCTTCCACTAAATGATGGCAAAAATAAAAAGATCTTGAGAGTTTTTCATGGAGGAGAAGTTTTCTTATTAAAAACATTCAAAATTTACTTATAAATATATTATTAAGCCCACCAAGCTAGACTAGAGGTAAATTTGTCATTGCAAAATCACCTGTTTAACGGCTGATTTTTGAAATCGAAGGTTATAAGGTTCAAATACTAGTAAAAGTTTAGTTGCTTTTATATGGATTTGATTATGAGACAATGAGTACCCATGTACTTTGGTGGTTGGGGTTTGACTGACACATCTCAAGAATGGTTGACCCAAGTCTGTACAAGAATACGCCTCATTTACATGTCATGATATCATCCTCATCTCATTGGGCAATGGAGGGGCTGCTTATTGTTTACTAGTTGAATAGATTTCAATGTACACATTAGGATATAGATAAATATATTTTTATAAATTAATATCAAATAAGGAAACTTAAATATAATAAACCGAATTCAAAATTATATTTTTTAATAATAAAAAAAAGATAGTACTATTCAACTGTTTTAAAGTTCATTTTGGGATTACTAGATTTATTAAGTTATAGCTTTATTAAATTTCTTTATTTTCTGAGAAAAATTAAATAAAATCATTTGTTAGTTTTTAGTATTTTTTTAAGATTTTATATTTTTAAACATGTTCATTTTAAACTTTTCAGTCTTATTTTTTGACAATAAAAATGTTTGTAAAAAAGATGTCATCTGAATAAATAAGTCATTAGAAAAATTTGCAAAAGGAGAAAAAGTTACATTTTCATATAGTATAAAAAAAGGAATGCAGAGAAACAAGTTTAAAGAATTATTTCGGACTGTATACTAACATAGTTTTGGGATGAGGAAATATGTATTATTTTTTACACAAATTTTCTGTTAATTTTCTTAAAGTTTCCCATGAACTTGAATATCAGAATGGCTTTAGATTATTTGGCTACATGACTGTTCATTTCACTCTAAAATGCAGTAGCAAGCAGTGATGACAAAAAATATTAAATCATCTGTACAGGCAATATAAGTTTTCATCAAAAAATCTTCTACTGTTGTTGCCTATAGAAATTTACAATGAGAATTTTCTACAATGGAACTTTCTCTACAAAATGAAGAAAGAATTCTGAAAATTGGTGCATTAGGTTAAGAGTAAAGTTTGAACATCTTGACAAATACGTACATTAAAAAAAAAATTCAGATTTAATTAAGAATCTTCTCCTTTATAAGTCTGTGAAATATTTTAAATCTGGAAAATAAAAATTAAAAATATGATAAATTTTTGAAAATACAAATTTAAAAAAATAAAATCAAGCAAAAAATCTAAAAAAGTAACGGTTTTTATATTGTTTAAATTTATCTTTAGGAAGTCGCTACCAAATAAAAACAAAACTAACAACTACTAACAACTTACTAACACTCAACTTCGGTTATTTCTTTGGGTAGCTAGTGGTTGTATCTACAAAAATTCTGTTTAGTTTTATTTATTAAATACTGTTTACCTTAAAGAAATATGGCAACATTGACTTTTACTTTCTTCCCATAATTTTATGTTATAAAATTAAAAAAATCATGATAATAAATATCCTCTCTACGAGTTATATTTTTGTAGGTATCACGTCTTAATTAAAACCATAAAAATGGGAGGAAAAACGTAAATTTAATGATTTATTATTTAAAAACATTCATTAAAAGACTATGATTAATATTGTTTTAAATTTTAAAACAATCTGCACTAGATTTTAGCTTTAATTAGCGAAAATAAGGTTTCTCTTCTGAAATGGGCTCGTTTTTCGTAATCAATAGCAAAAACCGTTTTAAACGAAGCATTTAAAATTGTTTTAAACACAGGTCGTCTAAAAAGTATTGAACCTTTGTAGGCCAAAATTGAGAATATATTAATTTTTATTGGAAAATAACATTACGAAACCACATATGCAGCATCTTTTTCGATGACCTTCTGCAATTTTTCCGGCAACACCATAATCCCATCCCTATAAAATTTCTGTGGTTTCTGGTCAAAAAATTGACGCGTGGTTTTCACAGGCCAATTTTGAAATTAACCTATCACCACTCAGGATGTTTTGCAGAAACCAAACAATGATAGTCTGACGGTGCCAGGTCCGAGCTATACGGTGGATGCATTAAAACCTACCGTTTAAGTTCTCTCAATATCTGACGGGTTGTTTAAGATGTGTGCGTTGTGACTTTGTCAGCGTGGTATACGACACCCTTTCTGTTGATCAGTTCAGGTCGTTTCTTTTGAATTGCTGGGTGCAATCGCGCTAATTGTTGACAGTACAGGTCTGAGTCTATCGTTCTGTCTGGCGGCAGCAGTTCATGTTGCATGATGCCCTTCCAATCCCACCAAACGCACAGCATAACTTTCCTAGACGTCAGTGTGGGCTTTACCACAGACTGATGGATCTTCTCTTAGCTTCGACCAAGATATTTTTCACACGATTTTGTCGTAGCTTACCCGCTTTTTATCACTCGTGATCAACCGGTTCAGAAATGAAGCGGTTGATCGCGCTTATTTTGTTACGTTTCAGTAGAGATTAGAGATTCGTTGATACAAATTCCATCAAGTATATTTTTCTGAGTCGGATTATGCGGTTCTCAAACTTCGAGCATATTTTTGTAGCCAGCTTCCTGCAAATGGTTTAAGACTGTTCGGTGACGGATGTTTAGGTCATTGGCGATGCCATGCTACTTACATGCCGGTCTTCTTCAGTTTTTGCCAGAATATCATTCACTTTTTCTGCAATTGGTCGCCCACTGCGAGAAGCGACTGAAACACCTTTTGGCTGTTGCTTTTGATAAGGTACCTTGCCCATAAACAGCATAAATTTCTTCACGGGTTTGCGTTGCATTTGCGCCTTTATCGAAATAAAATTGTAAAATGCTGCGCAACTTGTTCTTTACTCTTTTCATCTGACACGCATTTTCGAGTACACGGAAAAAACTGGTTGTACTTTACCCATGTTCGGGGGCCCTTGGATCTATTTACATGTCTCCCCGTCGGGAATTCAGTTAGTCTAGGTACCCTCTCATTATTTCCAATATGTCCATTTATACTATTAATGGAAAAATCGTACCCAGCTTTCCGACTATTCTAAACCAAATAAAATTTCATGGTTTCGGGAACTTATTTGATGCTATAGATTTGGCTTTGATGTACTAACGTATTTTCACTTTTTTTTTGGATTTACTTACCCATTAATATTAATTATTTAATAAGGAAATAGCTTGCTGTTAAGGTTTTATATTTATTAAATTTGTATTTTTAATTTGTAATTGTGAATTATAAGTTTTGCTGTATGCCTGTAACCATATGACAAATGAAAAAAAAATTGTAATAAAAACATTTTTGGCGGGTCAACGCAGAAATAAAAACTAAAAGTAAGAAATTAAATATTAAAAATTCTATAATAACAAGGATGTTTTTTTATTTATGATTCGATATAACACAAAGTAAGAAAAGGAAAAAAGACATCTACCACTATTTCCTAGAGATTACCGATAAAATCTGAAAATATTCATAATTTTATATGAATCTCTCCGTCGCGGCTTCGCCCGCGCTATGTGGTTACTCACGTTTCTCGTTGCGGTCAATATTTTATGTATTTTATGTTTTTAGTCAAGTAACCGTAGGCAAGTGTAGCCAGTCGCGTAGTACATACAGTAACAATGGCAGTGGCCATGACAATTCATTGTCGTGGTTGGTTAAACCATGACAATGAAACAAATCGAAATTGAGATTAAAAAACAACCCGAAAATGGTTTTTATATTTATCTGAAGAGTATTTGCAAGCATACATCTACTTAATATATCTTTTTACTATAGTCGGTGCAATCAGTGTTCAAAATTGTTTTATCTTTCTTTACCCCTTTCAAGGTCGAATTTGGAAAAATCTAGAAATTAGTTTTTAGATATTCACTTGAAGATTACTCACACATAAAACCAGGTTGATATTATCATTTATCACCGAAAAATTAAAAAATAGTAAATTTCATTGTTATTTCATTTTAACCCTTTAAACTTGAAATTTCAAAAAAATCTTTCTTAATGTGCAACTGTACTGCAAGAAGATACTGTGTCAATTTTCATCAATTTATTTTCGGTAGCTTTTGCTGGGTGTTGATTATGAATCACTCACTACATATCTATATATACAAAAGTACATGTCCTGACTGACTGACTGATTTATCAACGCCTAGCAAAAACTACTGAAGATAAATTGATGAAAATTTATATACATGGTATTCTTACGGCGTAAGTACACACTAAAAAAGGATTTTTTGAAATCCCAATTTTAAATGGTTGAAATTGTGTAAAAATAAAATTTACTAATTTTCTAATTTTTCGGTAACAAATGAAGATATCAACTTGGTTTTTGACGTATAATCGTCATGTGAAAATTTAAAATCTAATCTCTAAATTTTTCGAAGTTCAACTTTGAAAGTGGTACTGAAAGGGGGAAAAATTTGAAAAATGCTTGCAAATTTTCCTATTTCTGACTATACTAAAGAAGATATGCAGTACATTTGAGCTTGCAGATACTCTTCAGATAAAGTCTAAAAATCATTTTCGGTTTGTTTGAATCTCGAATTTTTAAGGGATGCGATGGTGTACGGCGCGGCGGTTCAACTAGCATAATCACTGTTATTGTAAGTACGATGCGACTGTTTGCATCTGCTTCCGGTTACTTGACTAAAAACATAAAATAAAAGTAATTAAAAATAAAAAATTAGAAATGAAGTACGGTAACAGCCTAGTGGTGTTTGTCGTGTAACTACAAACACCAATAAATCGAGCAAAATACATTTTTACTCGTACTTGGTACGAGTAATCAGTTATAACTAATATTTTTAAGATGGAGGCCGACTGTTTTGAAATCCAAATTCTTAGATTACTCAAAATTAAGGCCTGATACAAACACTGACGGAGCCAGGCAAATTTTAGGCTGTACTAGCCAAATTGTTGGTGTAAACAAATTACAATGCACTGATCATTTTTATGTAATGGACAGGCTTTAATTTTTATTTTTTATTATTCTCACAAGCATCAGTTTAATGAACACAAGGGGTCCAGATGGCAGAACTCCCTGGCTAGACAGGAAACGCAAGTTACCATATAGCGCGGGCGAAGCCGCGACTGCTCTGCTAGTGTATATATATGTATTTACTGAATTATTAATAGATTAGATATGGTTAATTAATCGATTAATCCTAGAATAGAGCTGATGAAAATGACTAATCAACGCATGATGATTTATGCTAATAAGTTTTATTAATTTTAAACTCGCAGGTAACCAAGCATATCAAAATGTTTTTAACTTAGTACTGTAGTTATTTTCTTTAATATAAATATTTATTAATATGATTTTGTAATTATATATATTAATCAATTAAAATAAATAATAATTGAAACATATCATTGGTGTATTACTTTATTTTAAATTGAAATTTATATAAGTAGGACTGTTTGCTCTCTTCCAACATATTTTTACTGTCAAGTATTAATTAATTTCCACCTAAAAGTTATTAAGTTAAGAGTTCATCAGCTCAAATATATTTATTTTTAAAATATGAAAGTTCTTAAGATAAATATCGTAAAACCATTTATTTTCAAAGTAGAATTAAATGACCATATAAAAATATCCATAGTCATTTGATACAAACAAATATGAATGAATTCATGATCTATTTTCAAGGATCTAACAAACCCATTTTTGTAAAAAAAAAAAAAAAACCACAAAAATATTTACATTGTGGTACAGAAAATAATAACCAACCCCTTAGCAAAATCATCTGAAAAGATAAAAGTTTAGAATTTTTATTTATGATGTCTTGTTATTTTAACAATTTAAAAATCTGAAGTTTGTTATTCTTCATTCTTTCAAAGCTTTATATTAAAAAAAAAATCAAATTCCGCTTACCTTTTCTCATACACGCCGAATTGTATTTATAGATGAAAATAAAATTAAGTTTGCTCATTTTCTAGCGATGTTTTTTAAAAAAATAGTTTAAAAATTTTTTTTCGGTTTTCACAAGTATCTCTTAAAAATTTAATACACTCGTATAAACAATGAGACCGTAATGCGAAGGAAGAAAACATTTTGCTTAAAAAAATTGAAAGTACTCAAAACAGAAGATTGAAAACAGGAAAATTGAAGTTAAATAGGACATTTGCCCGGATGAATTTTTTTGTTTAATTCGATGAACTGAACAACTCCTTTGATATAATGATGAACTTGCACAGGTACGTGGTCAATATCAATAACACTATTAGCCAAATAAAAAAAATCTGGAAATTGTTTGTTTACGAATATAAATACAAAACTCAACAATAATTACAAGGAACAAAGAAACAGACTAAAAATAATATATTACAAGTTCTACGTTAATAACGCCGTTAGTATTCCTGAAACTACTCCAAAAAAAAACCTGCAAACTCAGAATAATGAATTGTATTTCATAATGATTTTTAATGATAGACATTATTTGAAAAAATCTGACTGTTGTGAAGATACAACAGATTGCGCACGTGCATGAGAATACATTTCAATGAGTGTATTACGCATGTGCGGTTGTTGAGGAGTGGTCTTAGTACTCTTCATCTCTCTCATATATAAACACAAAATTTACTCACGAACAACCCTTTCTTAACCATATAATTACATGCACACACCACCGAATACAAAACTACCCCTTTCTATTATAATTTCTATTCTTTAACTGAAATCAAATAATGTTAAATTTGACAGTGATAAATAGAAATATGTGTTAAATTATTTACACAGAACTGTTGAAAAAAAAATTATAGTTTTAACCAATTTAAATAATGCAGGAGAATTTTGTCAATGGGGTTAATGATTTATATGAAAAACGTTTTTAACATTTTTAACAGCATAAATTTCGGACAACTCAAATTTACAATGATTAAAGCAGAAAGTTCCAATATAAATTATCTTAAATAATTATTTTAAGCTGCTATTTTAAGCTTAACTATCAAAAACCACGCCTAAAAGTTATCTCGTGATGTCCTTTATGTATATCTCGATATATTATCTCTCTTATTTTTGAACTCGGGACGTCATTTATTAATATATTTTATACATTAATAAGTGTTATTTTATTTATTAAAAAGAAACGTATATATGATACGTATTTAAAAATTTATTTGAAAATTAATAAAATGTAATTACTATAACTAAGTAATGGAAGCATAAGTAAATATTCAGAATAAAATCTATACCTGTCAACACGACACGCTGTCTTGGTTCCTTAGGTGATGCCTAATCACCTTAAAATTGCAGTTTATATAATATGTAATCCGACTGAATTATTAAAATAATCAGTGTTGAAGCTATAATTAGCTTTTATAAAAAAAACCTAGCCTTCTTACCAGTTACTTTGCATAATCCAAATGTAATTCTGTTAAACAAAAGTGTCATTTTATTAATCAAAATCGAAACGAACAATTTATTTTATCTATTCTACTTAAATTTTTTAACAAAATACAGCAATTTAAAAAACCTGCCAACAAAGTTGTTATATTTTCCTAGCATTGGTTATGTATGTGTGTATCATTATTTTTATAAGTAAATAATGATACATGAAAAAAATTAAAAATCTCAAAAATCCTATATTTTTATTTTTGTCTGCTCCTTTACTTCCATTATTGCTTCCAAAGTATTATTTTTTATGGGGGGGGGGGCACTTGGACTACTACTAAGCTTCTCTATCTTTTTTCCTTTTCTGTTTAGCCTCTGGAGCCACCGTAAGGTATTACTTCAGAGGATGATGTGTATGAATGTAAATGAAGTGTAGTCTTGTACTGTCTCAGGTCGACCATTCCTGACCTGTGTGGTTAATTGAAACCCAACCAACAAAGAGCACCGGTATCCATGATCTAGTATTCAAATCCGTTTAAAAGTAGGATTTAGAACTCTCGACTACTATTATGCTTAGGAGATATAAAAATTTTTTTGTTAAAACAAGCAATAAATAAAAAGATAAATATTTTCAATATTGGGTAGGGAAGAATTTTGGGGATAAATTTTTTTTTAAATGGTAAGACAAAGAACGTTTGGATATATTGAGCTTAAAATTATAAAGGAGGAATTATGCTTGCAAAATATTGAGAAAATTTTGCAAATCAAAGAAACTATTTACCCATCCTCTGGAGATATTTAACTCGAACTTTTTGCAACAAATTGTCCTCATTTACACGAGTCTTTGTGCCAAATTTCATCAAAATCGGTTTATCCAGTCAAAAGTAATTAAACTTCAAACAAGCCGAACACGTATTTACGTACGTACGAATACTACTCCTACCTTTTTTATTTTTTGGGGATCCGTGAGTCATGAAACGTTGATAAATTAAACTCAAAAAAAAAATTCATACCCCATTTTTTGACTGATTACCATACTTTTCTTCTTGTAACATAGCTCTAAGAGCTGTGATGCCAGGTAAATAAAAATCGAATAGAACGACGTATTTATCTATTCAGTTAAATTTACAACAAAATTCAACAATATAAAAACGATACTTAGTATAAATATTATGACTATGAATTGTAAATTAATCATCAAAAAACTATAACTATTATGTATCTAAGAACAACTAGATGAAATCTAGCCAACCACGAACATCAACTTAACACAGATTTAACCTAAACCTTAAAAAAAAAAATTAAATTAAAAAAATATATATTATATACAAAAATATATATACATATTTTTAACATGTGAAAAGAAATAAGAAAATTTTCGTACCTTTATTCAGATTAAAATGACACTTTTGGAACGTACATTACATCTTCAAATGTTTCAATCTAATGAACCTTAAAATATTTAAATCATATAGCATAAATAAAATAAAATTTTATTGTAGAATAAAGATTTATTATACGGTTTAATTATTATTAACACATTTTCAAATGCTCACTATAATAACATTAGATGATTCCTCATCAATTTCTTGTTTCTAGTGTCTTTATGTTGCATCTATTTGAAATCCTTATTTCTTTAATTGAATTAATATAATAAAAAAATGTATGAAACAAATTTTCTTTCTTGCATTTATTTTCGTAAGTTTAGTTGTTTTATCCCCATTATCTTTCTGACTGATAAATTGAGGCGATCGTTTAAGATCTCGCTTTGAAAGTTCGCCAAGATTTTTCATCCTCACACTAATGTATTATATTTATAATAATGTTACTAATTATCTTATCTTTTCTAAATTTGTTAGTTCCTTTTCGTAATGGAAGGGGTCATTCTCTTTTCTGTATTTGTAGATACACAACGATTAACTGCTTTTGTTGAAAATTTCTTCTCTTTTCCATAATTATTGTATAAATTTTGATAACACTGATCTACAAAATTTTCGGAACAGTTACGTTAGTTTGTGTTTTATAAAATATTATTTATGCTGAAACAGAAAATATAATCAAAAGTGCTCTATCACGTCACGATTTTGAATTATCTTTGTTTAAAGATTCTTATTATAGCGTATTTGATGTATAATAGAAACGTCAAATAGATTCGTCAAAAACAAGTTTAAAAGCAGTGTTATTGCATAATCCAAACAAGAATCCTTCTATATCAGTAGCGCGTACTGTTGGAATGAAAGAGACATATGAAAGTATGTCATTAATTCTGAAAGCAGTCAATTACGACGATTATCTGTAGCGACCTCAAAGTCATTGGTCTTCTTCTCGGTCTGTAAGGTGGTTTTACAAAATACTGCTGTTTCTTATGTTTGCGGGACAGTAGTGCAAAAGTTGAGCATTAAGTGACTAAAGAGTGGCCAAAAAGAGGCACTTTAACTCCTGGACAAAACAATATTAAATATGTTCCTTTAGTCAGCCATCAGCATGTGTTTTGCCACCTTTACATATAAAATTAGAGTTAATGAAGAATTTTGTCAAAGCACTGAATAAAAAAGGAGAAGGCTTTAAATATTCAAGAAAAGTGTTTACTAAGATACCAAATTAAAAGAAAAAAATATTCGTTGAACCTGAAATTAGAAATTTATTCGATGATGAAAATTTTGTCAAAAAGTTACATAAAGTAGAGCTAGAGCAGCGTGGGAGTCATTTAAGAATCTGTAACATAAGCGAAGTGTTAAAGAACAAGTAAAAGAAAAAAACACTTTACGAATAATATTGAAAAGTTTCATCGAAATTACAGAAAGATAGAATTTAACATAAAATTTTTACAGATTGTTGATGGATAGTCTTTACTTGATCACTAGAGAACTGAATCTATACAGAATTATCGTATACCATATCAAGCTAAAGATAGTCTACAAATAGTCAACCAGAAAACATGTAATTAGTACTAGCAATTAGGAGTCCAAATATTGGCTTTAAAAAAAAAATTGTTGAGAGATCAATTAATTTAGCTGCTAAATGCTATTTTATGTATTTTGGAATATTTTTATCAGGTCTGCATGCCTAATCGGGAGATAATATAATGACAATGATTATGAATAAATAGTTAGATATGATCTCTACACACAATATTTATGAAAATAAGATTTAGAGAAAAATAACATTAAGAAGGTTACACGTAAAATATATATTAAGATATACATTTAAAAATATATATCTTAATATATATTTTTAAATACATAAATGCAAGTATATAAATGCTGTAGTTTGTGGCGGTTCTCTCCGTTTGTAATATCACGCGAGAACCAACCGACCGATTGCTTTCAAATTTTCAGGATACATTTTTGTTATCCTAGGGAATGTTATAAGTTATACATCGAGGCCCTAGCTCCCTTGGGGGTTAAGATATTAAATTTATCCATTAAAGAAACAAAAATTATTTCTTTCACTTCATTATATTTCTGTCACCAAAGCAAAAGAAATACAATGAATTAAAATTGTTTTTTCTTTAATAAATATTTATAAAATAATTAATATTCTCACACACAACCATGGCGATAACGAATGCGTCAGAGGTCCAGGGGCCTCCGCCCCCTGGCTAGACCAGGGGCTATAAACGTCGTGCAATAAAATACAAATTTCCTGGTTTGTCTTGATTCGTTACTTTTGTAGTCTGGTGAAAGTAGAGATTTTATTTTTAAAATAAATGGTTAATCAGTGAGTTTTTATTAATAGTTAAATCACTGATAAAAAATGACTATATTTACTGAAAAATATGGATACATTTTTTTTTTTTATTATTTCTGTTATATTAATTAATCTGCTAAACTTTTAAATCAATTAAACATACTAAATCCATCTCTTGTATTAGGTTATTGGGCAGAGAAAAAAGACTACGGGTGATTGATGATAGAAGTACGTACGCTAAGTCTAGTACAGTTAAAGTTGGAAGGGATAAAATAGGGTGAAGTATAATGCTGCGAAGGGAGATCTAACACGCCCATGGAGTTACAGAAGGAAACCCGCTGGGGAATAAAGGATAACGTACTATAGAAGACCGGTTGTTAGCTGATCCAGGACTATAATAATTGGTGAGGTACCGAGAAAAAGCATACTCTATATTGTATGATGTATAGTGCAGTATAATTGTTTGTAAACACAAATAAGTCGCTCACCAATAACAGTAGTTAACTGCGAAGTCCGATGTGTCGCATCGTAATGCCGATTGAAATATGACAAAACATAAAATTCATCCCACATAACGCCCTTACAAAATCTATTTAGTCAAACCAACCCCCTTAACTAAGTATTATTGTAAACCCTTCTTTACATTAATATTTGTGTTTTAAACACCTGCTACTATAAACTTAGAACAACAAAATCTAAACAATAACTAGTAAAATTAACTAAAAAATAAATTCCCAAAAAACTAATAGTCTTTTGTTTTCTTTTTAGTTACCTAAATTTCTACTTTTCGATACCAAATTAAACACTTCTTGTAACAAATTAACCAAATTGTAATAATAACCTCAACAAATCAAATGGCAAAGAAAAAACCTGCGACTTGATAAAAAAAGAAAAGAAATAGAGACATCCCGATCTAAGGTTTTCTTGAATGTGGTTTAAAGACAAAAATTGTGGTTTTCAAAGACTGCGTAACACTTAACATAAAAAATATATGCTATTTTTTACGTTGTAACTACACATCTTTTAATATTTTGGTTTTTTTTGTTTTAATTTTTTTCTACCAACACTATTAGGAAAACTTTTGTAGTTATCATTTTCATAAATATTATTTATACTTTAATTAATTATTTTTTATTAATTTTTAAAAATTTTCCCGTCTAATTTAATTCATTATTAATTTATTTATCTGAATGAGTATTTTTCGAATGATAATTGGTTTTATAAAAACCAACTAAGAAGACTTATCCTAACAGTTCCAAATAAGAGCAACATTTTTATCTACATATAATTTTGAAAAAACTACCCGCCCCCTTTTTGCTCGCTTAGTGAACCCTCTAATCACCTCAAATTTTGCGATTAAAGTTTACATAAATATAGCAAGAAAATAAAGTCGTTCGTTCCTATGGAAATCGATCATTATTGAAAAAATTCGATCATTATTTTCGAGTAGTAGAACAATTAGAATCAAGGGAATAATAATATTGGGAAAATAATTATGATAGAGAATTAACAATTTTAGAAATTTTTTATTGGAACTTTTGACTTCATACCCTTCAAACCTATCGAAACGCCACAGAAGAAAATAAAGAGTATTGGTAAGATAACTCCTGCAGCCAAAAAAAAAAACCATTGTGGGTCGGAAACACCTGAATAACGGGAGCTTCGTCTACAGGTGTCCCCTGCGATAACATCTACACAATTAGTTGGCGGTCGAACAGCACATTCAGCTCTAAAACTATCATTAAATCTGCAGGTTTCAGAATAGCCTATTTGCAACGTCAGAAGGGGCTGCGGTCAAGTGTAAGTGGTCAAGCAGTGTAAACTAATCGTGTGGGACAAATGTAACTTGGCTCGCAAAAGGGCACTAGAAACGCTTGATCGCCCTTTGGAAGATCTATTAAGGGAGTAGGGGAATTATGAGCGGTAGTGACAGGAGATTTTCGATAAACCCTGCCCGCAATTCCGCGGTCTACGCCAGCTGATGAACTTAACGCCTGTCTTAAGTCATCAGCCTTATGGAGACATGTGCGTAAAATGAATCTAAAGACGAACATGCGGGTTCACTTACGAGAAGAAACAAGTACAGAGCAATTAGTACAACAGTTGCTGATACTTGGCAATAAAGAATTTCCTGTAGACCGATCTAATTTCGTTCCCTCAAATTTCTGCAACATGATCTCTTCATTCGAGGAACTTATAGCTAAAGTATTCCCGAATATACCTGCACCAATAACCGAGCAAAAGGGCTATTTTAGTTTCAAAAAACGACAGCGTTAAGTACACTAACGATCTCATACATGATATGCTTCCCTGTAACTCTATTATTTATTCATCCACTGATACATTAATGGATACAAGCTTTTTATTACTCCACAGTGTTTTTAAATTATCTGGAACCTCCGGGAATCCTGCCACACGAGTTGATTTTAAAAAGTATTCCTATCATTCTATTACGTAACACCTTCCCGCCAAAATTGTGCAACCGAACAAGACTCATCGTAAAGAATCTACTGCAACGTAATAGAAACCACGATCATCACGGGGAATGCCTTAGAAAAAGACGTATTTATCCCTCGCATTCCGTTGAAGGATATTTGTATCCAGTGACACAGATATCCCTTTTGATTTCAAAAGATTGCAGTTTCCCATCTGGCTTGCATTCGCTATGACTATCATATGGGCAATAACTTTCTGTGGCAGGCATCAGTTTGGAAAGTCCACGTTTATCGCACGGCCAAATTATATGTAGCATGCTCAAGAGTCGGCACGCCAAATAATTTATTTGTTAGTTATTTAAAAGCTTCACAGTAAAAGCTTTGAGATAAATAAAACTGTTGTCGGTATGTCATCTAACAACCCCTCTTCACCTCTTATAAATACATAAGAAATAAAAGTATTTAAATGATCCCCTTTGTCGTACTATGCGCAAAACCCGGGCAACTCCGGGTATCCGAGCTAGTCTTTAAATACAAATAATGAAATATTTTTAATAAATATACAAATATAAACACTATATATATATATATATATATATATATTTATTTATTTATAAATGTGAATACTAAAGAACTATCACACCATTTATCATCATATAATGCTTGGAAAGTGTTGAATCATGTCAGGAAGATATTTCCAAACGTAACAATAGTATAGAAAACTAAAGTCTTACTTCATTGTTCAGAAATGAAAGACTTTCATACAGGATGGGTTAGTTAGCATTAGAAACGATGATTAAAGCCGCTGAATTTTGAAAGAGTAGATAATAAAAATTCCGATTTGTTTGAATACCATAAATAATATAAAAATTCCATACTTGTTTTATTCCTATTTAAAGTAATATATTTATTATTTTTTATGTATCTAAACAATAACAATATTTATATAAACATTAGAACAAAATTTTGCTGTACCATAAACTTTTAATAAGTAGATTACTAAAATATTGCCATCAATTTTATAAAAACTGAGTGTTTACTTCTTGAAAAAGCTGACAACAAAATTTCCTGAGATTGGTTACTTTCCTGACATTAATTATTTATTCTTATACAGTGGAAAAATAATGAATGGTACATGAAAATAAATAAAAAAAGTTTTAAAAGATTCCAAAAAATCAATATTTTTAAACTTTGATCTGCTCCCCCATCAAAAATATTGCTTCCAAAGTAATATTTTTGAGTCACTTGCACCACTACTACTACGCCTAGGAAGATATAAAAAAAATCTGATGTGGACATCACACGACTTCCTTGTACGCCTATTAAATCACATACACACTTTTTTTTAAAATGAAAAGTACATAAAATTTTACCAGTTATAACTTCTGATATTTTTTCATATTTTTTTTATTTTTATTGTTATTATTGAATAATTATTTATTGTAATTTTTTTTAACTCAGGAAAATAAGTACCACTTATGATATATCGTTGAAAAGCTCTCAATGAAGACTTATTAATGCAGTTAAGAAAAATTCCAAAATCCAACTTTTTTTAAATTTATTTAGGGCTTTTTTGGACACTTTTGGTCCAGCCGATTGCAACCAAAAGGGGAGGTGCACAACTACATGTTACAACAACCCTAAATCCAAAATTTCAACATCCTACAGCTAATCGTTTTTTAGCTATATACATCGAGATATATACGTATATAGGTATGTACAGAAGGTACGTCACGCCGAAACTATTCAAAATGGATTCAGGGATGGTCAAAATGGATATTTCCGTTGAAATCTGAAAGCCGAAGTTTCTCGCGATCACAATACTTACTTTACTTCGTACAAGGAAGTAAAAACTTGGCTAAAAAACATACAATAAATATATAAGTACCGTTTTTCAGTATTTGGGGAAGGGACGAATTTTGAGCAAATTACAAGCAAATTAATATAAAGTGGGGTTATGTTCGCAAAAGTTTGAAAAAATTAACCCCCAAAGAAACTATCTACCCCACTGAAATATTCACCCCTAAAATTTTACCAAAAAATTGTGCCATATGCATGAATACATGAATCTCTGTACAACATTTTATCAAAATCGGTTAATCCAGTCAAAAGTTATTAAGCTTCAAACACGTCAACATACCTGTCTACGAATATTTTCTTCTTTTTTTGAGGTCCCTGGGTCATGAAACGTCGAGAAATGAAAAAACTCTTACCCCATTTTTTGACCGATTACTTCCTCTTCCAGCGTAGCTTTTTATATGATTAACCTCCATCACTCCATACAGTAAATCCTTACTCTGTAGACGGACTGAAGGTGGTAGGCAGTTGGAATACTAGGGGGAAATGAAATGCCCAGCAGAAGTCAGACGACTTTGGTATGCTTTGGGACAAAGGCAGAACCAATGAAGCGTGACTTTCTTGAATCAACTTAATGAAATTAATTGAAATAGAAATTGTGCTATCTATTTTTTTTATATAAATATACTTCCTATGGGACATTTATCATGCACGTACCATATTCACAATTTCTTTTTTAAAGCTTCTTTATTCAAACCTCCAAAAATCTATTCTGTCCTCAAAGAAGTGGATTACCTCCTTACATCTCGCGATCGGTGAAAGGTCATATCTTAGCCAGGGAAGAAAACTTTTAAAATCTCTTACCGAGTGGCCTGGGACTCTGAATACGATGTTCGACTATGTATTATGTTTACTATGTAGCCATCGATAAAAATACATCAAGTCTCAAACAGTTCTTCTATTCTCAAGATACGTTAAATTGAACAATCTTCGAAGATATTCTCTGTAATTTCCGGTGGTAGAATGGTCACAACATATCTGGAAGCCATGATAAGAACCTTTCTTGGACGCATTCGATTAAATTAGATGAGTATTGCCTATTGCGGTTCCAGATAACAGTGGAAAATTCTAAGTGACATCTAACTGCTTAAATTGTATTTCTTGTAAAGCAAGATACAAGTATTAATGCCCGCACATAGCTGAAAATCACAAATAATAGCAGCACAAATATCACTGACAAATATCATGAATAAAAAAGACACAAGAATGGATACTGAGGAACCCCAAACTTCATCGAGTATGACCGGATGACATTCCACCATACCAAACATTAAAGATTCTTCCTGTTAGGTACGATTTGAATCACTTAACATATTCCTCACCAAAACCAAAGCTTCTATAATAGAAAATAGTGAGGAAGCTTGTCGAATGCTTTTACTAAATCGAAATAGATCGCATCGACCTGCTTCTGCTGTTGAACTGAAGGACTAACGGTGAATAGAAAGAAAGACAGATTAGACGACGTCGATTTATCACACAAGAATCCGTGTTGGTTTAGGATTACTTTACGCTGAACATGGCCGTATAATGAGTGTCATGAATCATTCATGATTCTCTTTCAAAAACTTTAAATACAGTACAGAGCAAAGAGATCAGGAATTGATCCAGAATAGAAAGGACTCTGCGTTTAACAAATGCTCGTTTCCAGGTGTTAGAGAAAAAAGGGTTTCCAGTTGAAAGGGTGAGGAAAAATACTGAAAAGTGTAGGAGTTAAAATACTACCAAGACCTTAATGACAAAATTCGGTATCATGTCAACACCCATAGCGGAACGTCCATAGTCCATGGCTCGCAAAATGTCCTGCGACAGATAAATAAGGAGGGAACATCGTAACTGCCCCACTGTATGAGCAGGCAAATGAGGTTTTTAATAAACCACGCTGAATACTTGGAGGCTTTTTTACCGCTAGAGAAACATGTTTATTGATTAAACTAGTAATCCGCTTGGATTAAGATAGCAGCCAAGTCCACATACTGATAAAGTAGAGCAAGTTGCACGTTGCACCAAGACGCGCTAGATAGCTCGTTGTAAAGTCCAAGATAATCTCCTCTCTTAAAATTTCGATACATTTCAGTGTCAGATAGTTTAAAATATTGAAACTTCAGGATGTTAATTAGGAGGTACATGGAAAGCTGGCTTAATGAGAGTTTCATTAACGAGAGAAAGATCTGTGACGCAGTTGCTGAGCACAAGGTACAGTATGTACAAGTTAATCATCCTGTCGTCATTATCGTTTAGGTAACCCAAGTCGAAATTCAACTATAACAGCTCGTTTGTTTCTCGCATAAAAGTTTGCGCATGGCGAAAAGGAACGGGTAGACCAATCCATACCTGGTATATTAAAATCACTAAGCATTGTAATGTATAATGTAGTACTTTTACGATGGTGAGTAACGATTCAAAACAGCTCTGGAAAACATCTTAGGATACAGGAGGCGAGAAATAATGATTAGCGACAAGCAAATTCCTTTCATCCAAACGAAGAATTTCCATCCAGATCACCTCCTCAGTCAATTCCAAATTTGTTTCTTCGGGTGAACCTATACTCTTGTTCACCGCAATCAAGGCCCCCTTCACTCCTTGTAACAGTTTTGTCACACATGCGGTCAGTTCGGAAAATATTGAAAGAACTCGGAAAGAAGTCAGCATCCCTGTGTACGTCTATCTAATAGGTCTCCGTCACAGCTACAACATTATAATCAAAGTCGATCAATAAAGAAAACAGTTCATCCCTCTTCGTTCTCAACCCCCGAACGTTTTGTAGTAGATGGGCAAGTCTTTCATAAAACGGCTATAGAAAGGCCACACACCACTGGCTTCACCACATTGACTAATTTTGCACTTTCTACAAGCTTACCAAAGAAAGGAGCCAACAAGATACCCCTCGGCCAGATAGCCGGGTCATTGAGACCTCATACTCCAATACGAGGACTTCCAAATTAAAAGAAGAAATTGTCGATGTCTTCAGATTGGAGCACATCAAAAGAGAAAATTTATGTTCCCTCATCAGATCCGTAATATCTGTAATATTAAGAGACGGATTAAAGCGGGATATAAACAAGGCCTTCCCTTTTGGATGAACCAGCTCAGACCTGTGTGGTGTATTCTTCCTTCTTATATGGGGCAAAGATCTGATCAGATGTTCTGCGATATAAAAGGTATATGGGAATACTTGCTGCGCTGCATAAGAGATGCTGCCTTCGGATTTCGGCAGCTTTTCGTACCATCTCAAGAGGCTGCAGAGGAGCTGGCTGTTGTAATGCCAATTGACCTGCTAACTGCTCACAGAAGGAAGCGTAGAGAATTAAGGATGCTTTCTTCTTCGGAGAAGAAAAGATTGATTGTGGCCAATTTACAAAAGTTGATGAATACTTGTCAAGAACGGTGGGATGCCGGAGAGAAAGGCCGATGAACTTACCGTCTGATTGGGAATGTAAGGAGTTGGTGGAGTAGGACTGGCGGATCAATTGATTATAGTCTTACGCAGTTCCTGGCTGAGCATGGTGGTTACAGATCGTATCTGTTTTGGTTCGCTCTTTACCATTCAGACCGCTGTCCGGTTTGCGATGTGAAGGAAACTCCGTACCATGTCTTTTTCTGTTGTACGAGGTTCCAGGATGCACGGAAGTGCATGCTGGATGCCCTGGGTCGGGTGGACATGTTCAGACCTGAGGATTTTCAGCAGACAATGCTAAAGGGTGTGAAGCAGTGGACTTTTATTTCAAATTATAATAGAAAAGCTTTAGAAGAACTTAGTAAAACAGAAAAAACTCGTAGGAGACGGCGAGCATTGGCGCGGCCTGCAAGGGAATGAGGCGTCAGAGGGTGCCGGGTTGAACAGGTCTGCGGCTGAGTGTATTGGAGGCCCTCTCGAGCATGAGGGGGGTCGCTTTGATGCGGTGAGGCCGTGGACACTCCGCTCCTGGTGCCTGAGGGCGTTGCTCACGTTTTTAATGATTATGGCTGACGGGCGTGTAGGTAAGTGATAAGTTGGTAAGTAGTTGAATATGTGTGTGAGCGCTTATCCCCCCTCCTGAAGTAATGTTTTATTAGCGGTTTCCCAGGAGGTGGTGTCACCAGGAGTGGAGGTTTAGTCGGTAGTGCGCAGGAATACATACGCATTTTCTGTAACAGCTTGCGGAACCTGTTAGCAAGTACGACACTGCTTCAGCGTCCGTAAATGGGGTTCCTCCACCTCAAAAAAAAAAGGCCTGGAAGCTATAGATTCAAAAGTCAGAGTTTTCGGTCGCGGTCGTGAAACTTGAGAGCAAGGGTTTTCTCTATCACGCATAGATTTTCCCTTCGCGAACAATTGCAGATCAGGTTTTTTATTTTTTGGAGAGGCAGACATTTTTCAGGTATAGATAAAACACAGTCAACATTTACAATATTTCACAAATTATCAGCTGCATTCAGATTGGAATCGTCAACATCTTTATCTAATAAAATTATTAATATCATGTTCAGAAGTTGCCGTTTTCATAATTTGTTTTTAGTTTTTGTTTTGACTTTCACATTTCTTTATTCTTTAGGCATGTCAACAGGTTTTAAGAAAATCTTTTTACAGCTAATTCCACATTCCGTATTGGAATTCAGTGTCTGTTTTAATTCACTCCTCACAAAGATGCTTGATTTCATCTTAGATACAAGATAGTTCATCACGAAAGTGCGCATAACCTGATGAAAACCTTCTGTAATAAGGTTTCTTTTGCTGATATGCATCTGTAGAAAAACACTCACTTTTCTTATCAGTCATTGCATTAATAGACTCGTCTTCAGGTGCAGAATCTTCGTTCTCATGGACAGTTCCGATAATTCTCTCTTTATTCAAATTGGAGGTATTCTTTACCAAGGTGTTGTAATCAATCGAAAATGTTTTAGACAGGCCAGTATTACATTTAAAGTGTTTATTGATCTTAAAAATGGCAATTTCATCGTCATTCAACTTTAAGCATGCAGCATAGTTTTTATCACACATTTCGTGCAGAAAAGAGATTTTTGCTTACTAAAAAAAAAAAAAAAAAAAAAAAAAAAAAAAATAACTAACTTTACAAATGGGATAGCATCCGATAGGATTTATCGGTGCTACCTAACAACTGTGGCCGCCTAACGACAAGAAACTAAGGGAGAACTACAGTCAGAATAAAAATATCTGATGTGTACAACACATGACTTCCTTGTACGCCTATTAAATTACCCATTCACATTTTTTTTTAAAATGAAAAGTACATAAAATTTTATTTCATTAATAAATTCTGATATTTTTTCATAATTTTTTTTATTGTTTTATCGAATTATTATTTATTCGTAAATTTGTTTTTACAGTCAGAGGTTAATAATTAATATATTTAAATTAATTAATAAATAAACAATTAATTAATAAATCAATATATTTAAATTTTAAAAAAGTTAAAAGAAAAAAAGGACATGAATTCCGATTCGAACCGATGTGCCTTGTAAGATCTAAATATTTCATTAATTAAAATTTTATTTGGCTATAGTCTGGAACCAATAAAAATAAGTATCACTTATTTTTATTGGTTCAAAACGGATATTCTGTTGAAATCTGAAAGCCGAAATTTTTCGCGATCACAGTACTTCCTTTACTTCGTACAAAGAAGTAAAAAATGAGAAATGAAACTAGAATAGTTAACAGCAGCCTCACTGGCCGCTGAGGAAAGCGGTTGATCGCGATTCAACCCTACCGCAAAATAAAGGTTGAAGTGCCTTGCAACTTATCCGCTGGAAAAGCCCAGGTACTGAAAACAGATGGAAAAAGTGTGGCTCGCGTTGCTTTTAACCTCTGTTTTCTAATTAACATCTATCCAAATGAGTTGCGTAAGTAAAGAATGCATCTTTTTTATTATGTTTTATTATTATTTTAATTAACTATTTATTTTAATAACCTTTTTTAGTGTATTTTAAAAATTGAATAATGAATTTATAAATTAGCTCAGAAAATAAGTGTTTATTTCTGCTATAAAGTAGTGCTACTATTTTTATAACATCATAGAAAATAAAAAAAAAACTGGCACAGTATTGCAAGACTTTCCCGGTTAAGCCTATCAATGGTCACATTTCATTTTACAAATTTGTAAAAAAGTAGTATTGTAAAATCGTATAAAAAATTCTACAAATTTGTAAAAAAAAAAAAAAAAACAGTAAAATAACAAAAGTAAAACAAAATTGTAAAAAAGGTAATAAAATCGTAAAAAAATTCTACAAATAGCTTTGAAAAGTCATTATATGTTCTTGCACGATTTTACCGTATTAAAAAGACTCTAATAATAACGCTAAATTAATCAAAATTAGTTTTGTAAACATTGAAATCGAAAACCTTTTCCGAATTTTTTTAAAATTTGGCAGCCCAAGTATCAAGGGGACATTTTTTTAATTGATTACGGTAATTTACAAAATGAAGCATCAAATTTCCAAATTTCGAATAAAACAATTTTAGATTTTAGGGATTTCCTTATTCTGTGGGGAAAATTAAAAAAAAAAAAAAAAAAAAAAAAAAGTAGAAAAACTTTTCTAAAAATATTCATACATAGGTTAAGCTTAATAAATTTGCAAGTAGATTTTTTCTCATAATCTAAAACTGCCTTCAATAAATTCTAAAATAAGAAAATAAAAATTTTCAAAAAAAATTCTTCATTTTAGATCCGGGTTCATTTTTTTTTTAAATTGTTGATATTTCTTGATAATTTTGTATATATGAAGTATGAACTTTACGCAAATGTTTGAAAAGTATCTAAACCAACGGGAAAAGAACAAATATTTCAATTTTAAGAGATGGGGGTTGATTTTTGAAAAAGGGTTTTGGGTTGTTTATATTCAAAACTGTTTTTTTTTGCTATATCCTTCCACCCCCTAAATGAATTTTGGAAAAAATAATATGATCAATGTCCCATACATAGAAATATTTGAGCCAAATTTGAAGAAAAACAGTTTGATCAATTCCGAGATAAAAGGCGAAACGCACTGTGAAACACACATATATACACACCCATAAATATGTTTTTTATAGTTGAATCCAGAAACATAAGGATTTGCAAAAAAATGCGATTTTTGCTACGATTACCGTGCTTTCCCCTTTAATATACCTATACTCACTGGGAAAGTAATATCACAGGAGAACAAAGTATATTTTTATCTTCCTCTCTCTCTAGGATCCTTCTATGCCCTGTTAAAGGCCATGTTGAACATTTATAGTAGACCCCTGCATTCATACATTAAAAAAATTAAAAAAAAGAGCAATCCTTTGCTTTTAGGGTGATAAATGACTATGAAATCAGTTAAAAAAAAAAAAAAACAACATATATTTTGTAGTCTCATTTCATTTAAAACAATATTGTTATATTTTAAATTCTTTAAAATTAATTAAAAAATAAAGTATCCTGAAATTGGTACTACTAAGAAAAAAGGAAAGAGGAAAGAGATCTTTTTTAATTTTTCAGAAGCTAAAAGCTAGTATGTACAATTGTTTTTTCTTTTACACCGACATGAACTACTTTTTTTTGCTTATCTATTACTAGTGTTTTCTGTTACATAGTACTTCTGTGAATTTCTTTCTGTTAAATTTTCATCTGTTGATGTCATAATAATTTTGATGCATATTGCAGTTGTTCTCTTCTTGTTTTTTTGTTTTATTTCTTTATCATTCATTTATTGATGAAATTAAATTACCATTATTTTCAGAATTAAGTGGTTCATTTGCATTTATAATTGTAACATTTGTTAAATTATTTATACTTCTAATAATTGTTTTTGGGTAATAATATTTTATGGTTTTTAACATTTTTTGTTCATTTTCTTCTTCACTTTCCTCTTCATTTTTTGTTGATTTTTGTATACCTGACATCTTTTTCTTATATTCTTCTATAAGCCTATTTATTTTCATTTCATCTGAATCCATTTTCTTTGTATAGACTGTTGTTCCTTTTGCAGCAGCTAATTTATTTCTTCTTTTTAATCTATTTCTAATTCTTCTTCTTTCTTTCCTTAATTCAATTCTTTCTTTTTTACCAATAATTCTAGTACCAGTATAAGGATCTTTACTTCTTCTTGTAAAACCTTTCCATGTTTTTTTTGTCTTTTTTGTTGTAGTTGGAATTGATGTTTTCAGCATCTTCTCTAGAAGTTTCTTTTTCTTTTTTCTTTTCTGTTTTCTTTCTTTACCTTTTTCATGTAATATTTTTTTATATCCACTCCAGTCTTCAAATTTATCTTTATTTCTCTCACACACCAATTCTTCATCGAGTGAATAATCTTTTTCAGGTGCTCTTAACCACATCATCATACTATGTCGTGCGACTGCAAATAAATGAAAAATTAATTAATAATTTCTTAAATAAAAATCTATGGAAAAAGGAAAAATATAAGTTTTAGAACTGATAATTTCTGACATTTAACCTGTTTGTTTAACAGTGATCTGTTAAACGTTTTCTGTTTCAGTATACCTATTTATTAATATCAATGAACTTCAAAATCATCTAACTTATAATAAATACCACTTTAAGTAGTAAATAGTTCTGAGGAAAAGGTTCACAATTGGTTTAATCTTTACCTTGTGACAGGTGTTCAGAAGCATTAGAGTAGGAGAAAAAACAGACTGCAACCTTCATAGGTATAAAGAACTCTGTGATAGTGCTCCCAGAATGGTTTTTTTTCATTAGGGATAAACAATCCTTAAAAAAAAGGAGAAAAAAGTTATTATTTCCATAATACAAAAAAACAAGATTACCTCTGAGAAGATAAAAAAGTATATACATCACTAATGAGGGAAGGAGTGACCCCATGTAGTGATTAATATAGTAATTTAAAAAATGTGTGAAAGCCTACTAGGTCCACAGTGAAAGAGATTGGAAGTTTTGAAGTAGAAACTGACGTAAGTACCAATGAATATCCACTCATTTTTGTTATTCATCATTTTTATTGATGAGATTCATAAGCAAGTTAAGAGAGAAATAGAAAGCCAAAAAGCAAGCATGAATATTAACTGGTGACACAATTTTCTTGGAAGAAAAGAAGGTGCAGTAAAAAATCACTTTACTGCTTGGGTAAGGAAAAATAAAAATGGGGAAGAAGAAAAGTAGTACTTGTAGTAACAAAGAGTGAATGGAATGAAAGAATCAATATGTGAATACAAAAAATTGATTAGAAACTGTTTTAGGTATTTGGATGTAAAATATCTGAGAATGGAAATACAAGTCAGAAAATTAGTAATAAAATACAAGTAGCAAGAGAAATTATCAAAGTTAGTAATAAAGTTTGGAACAAGAAAATGGCAGTGAAGTGTATACAATTTTCATAACTGTAAAAAGACAAGACAGTAAGATTCAGCCAACTGAAATGAAGTTTTTAAGAAGCACATAAGAAAGTCATGAAGGAAGTGAATAACAAACATAGTGCTGTATGACAAGATCTGGGATATAAATCACACCATGAAAGAATTCACCACGGTTAGCTCAGATAGTGTTAGACATTTACAAAAGATTCAAAGCAGAAGAATAGAAAAATAGATCTTTAATGTAAACAACATAATGGAAAGAAGGCTTATTGAAAAACTGGGATAAGAATAGATGGATGTGTAAATACAAGAAGGCCTGAAAAAGAAAACAGAGGTGGAAAAAGTTTTCAAGAAAGAATGTACTCTGATTTAATAACAATCTTATATAGGAAAAACATGATGTCTATCACTTTTTAAGAATTTCAGTAAAATTATTCTAACACAGCTGTTTTTCTCTGTCATTGAATTAAAAGCAATCATAATTTAATGTAAGGAGCAAGACTTTATAGATTTCATTTAAAATAAAATCAGAATGTAGTATGTAATAATTTTCAATGACCCCCGAACTGCAATCTCCTTGTTACATTATTGTGGCAATTTCTTAATTACAGTTTAACAGAGGCCTTTTGATTGCTTCTAAAATCAATTCCTTAGTTTCAATGACCTTGTCATTAATGTAGAATTTTTTGTCTCATAGCAATTCCTTCTGTAATCCAAGGACATGATAACTGGATATAGTCAAGTCAAAGTTAAATAATGGATAGGAAATTCTTTTCATATTGATAGAGGCTTGCCATTGTTAAAGGAGAACTTTACATTGACTTAAGGGAACAAATCTTTGTTTACTCTGTCTTTAGCAGATTATTGGTTCACTTTTTCATTAAGTAGAATTGAGTAATAATAATAACAATAATATTATTATTGTTACATATTAACATTTTTTATTAATTCAATTAAGTAAACCATTTTTTTATCCAAGAATGTTCAGGTCATGGTCTTACCTGATAAAGAGAAATTATTTTTACTTTTTCTTCAGAAAATAAAAGTTACTATCTTTCCACTAGTAACATGCTTTATTTTACTCAGGACCTAAGACTCATTATAACACAGATCTTCAAAGATTTTGAATCTCTGAGTTCAAAGATTTTCTCCTCTTTTACAACATTAAAGAAATTGAATCATGCTGTTAACGTTTTGAATGTCATGTAATTAATAAAATAAAATGTAATTTAATAAAATGTAAATAATATAGATTAGTTATTAGTAATATGTTTTAAGTGGTGGGGAGACTCTCCCTCTCATTGTGCCAGTCGACTAACGACAGCGTCTCCGCAGAGATGTGTGTAAACGTGTGTTAAACTTATACTTTATATTATGTCAAGCTCAAATAAACTGTGGATCTTATTCCATATTTGCCTATTTTTACTAACATTTTTTGGTGACCCCGACGTGATACTTTTAAACGGAGTGATACATATTACGGAGTGATTTCACAAATATTTTGTGAAAAACTTATGACTGTGAATATTATACATTATTTTATTAAACATTTTAACACCATAAACTTTAACTACCAATTTAAACTGGCAATTGTGCATATGAGATCAGCTGAAACCATCTGTATCAACTTTAATACGCACGCATGAGATCGCTGCTTCAACATTTTACATGAGTGTCTTCCTGATTCGTCTGTGTCTTTTAGCGTCAACAACAGTTTCCTCGTTGGGATTCAGCTATCATCTTTCCACAACGTATCCTTTATACTTAAGCTTTTAGTATTGTTAATAAACAGTTACACATTAGCTTGTGGATCAAACATTAATAAAAATAAACTTTTTATGGAACAATATTTACAATCATTAAAATAAGAGGAAATTTTCCTTAGTAACTCTGCGTAACTTACTTATAGAAGTTATCTGCAAACATTACTTGTGTATTTACCGAATATTCTATGTAATTTAATGATGTTTATGTTTTGTAATTTGCCTTAATTTGTATTCATTTTGCGTATTTTTTAAATCTTTACTACAACTAGTTAAACATATTTTCAGTAAATGTTCAGTTCGATTTCATTCTTATGTTTTGATTTTGTTAGAATTTAAATTCAAGTTTATGATCGAATCTTGTAGTTATTACAGGCTATAGTAAATTTATTTTGCACCATCGTAGAGCTTATCATATGTGTACTTTTAGAACAGGTTGTTTTGGCGTGTTGTTTTCATTATCAACTCTGTAGGCTCCAGTTGACTGACTGCTGCGTCATAATAATATTGTCAGCGCATTTCTATCACGCATTAATTATTGTTGTTTAGTCTATCAAATTAGAGTTCGTGTATTTCTTTCCTTATTCTGATAACGAATATTATTTATTATTTTAATATTCCACTATTTAAAGTTAATTTGCTTATTTGTCTGACTTTATCAAATTATTGATTAATTATTTGACTAATTTAAACATTATTAAGATTATTTTAGTATATGTATAAAATTTACGTATATGTAATTTAATTTGTATCAAATTCTGTTGAGTCACGTTGTAAACTGTGTCACATGTTAACATCATGAATTTAAGTATTTACAGTTGTACTCCCAGCACTAGTTTAATAATTTATACGTGCAATAGTTTTCATACAGTTCACAATGGTTTTAGATGATGAACGTTCCAGTAATTTTAATGACAAACTTACTGAGTTACGACGTTAACGCGGTTACATTAAGGGCAGGCTAACCCGCATTAAAACTTTTATGAACTCATTTGATTCTAAAATTAACAATCCCTTAGATTTAAAAACCCGTTTAAGAAGACTTGAAGAATGTTGGTCCGAATTTGACTGCGTTCAGTCAGAAATTAGGAGGATCTGCACGGACGCTGAATATGAAATTGAAGAAAACGAGTTTGCATCTTTCGAAGATAATTACTACGAAATCGAATCTAAAATCAACAACATCCTTGCAAATCAATCCTCATCCTTTCCTCCTCATCCATCTCTCCTTCTACTACTGAACAATCGAACATGGCTAACAGTGTTAAATTCCCTGAAATTTCCTTGCCTTCATTTTCTGGAAAATATGAAGACTGGATTGACATTCGCGACGTTTCCCAGTCTATGATTCATAATTCCTCCAATTTAACACATATTCAAAAATTTTATTATCTACGTTCTTGCTTAAAAGCCGAAGCTTTAAACACTATTAAGGAAATAAAGGTTTCTGCCAATAATTATGAATCAGCTTGGACACTTCTTAAGCAGCGATTTAAAAATACTAGATTAATAATAAAGGCTCATATACAAGGAATATTAACTTTTAAACGACTTGACAAACCTCAGTCTACCGCGCTAAAAAAAAACTTATACAATACTATTAATAACCATTTGACTGCCTTAAAAAATTTAGGTGAACCAACCGATCCAATGACGTACGCTTTTAGTATTTTTAATTACAAATAAATTAGACCCCGAAACTAGAGATCGCGGGAGGCGCATCATTCTAAGAATATACTAAGCGTTAATGATGACGAAGATAATAAGTCTTCTGACTACGAATCCAAACGTATTCTTTTAAAAATTTAATGCAATTCTTATATAAACAAACAATGATCCAAGAAGTCCGGGAAGAAAATCGAACAATAAACACCAAAGGCCCGTCCTATAAAAATTTCCAGTCTAAACCGCATCTTAATCGAAATGTAAATAATATTCCATGTCATGTTAGCAATATCAACATTTCCAAATCTAAATGTGTAATTTGTAATGACAATCATATAACTTTTACCTGTAAACAGCTCACTAATCTTAACTCGTCACAAAGATACTTAAAGGTTCGCTAACTCAAGCTATGTATAAATTGTCTTAGGTCAGGACACAAGACTCTGCAATGTAAGAGTCCTTATTGTTGTAAACTTTGCAATAAGCGTCATCACAGCATTCTTCACATTGAAAACACTTCTCAAGCTTCAACAAATCAGTTACCTAAGACTGATGTTAAAGAGTCTTCCATTCCGCAACAGTCTGTATCCGCCTTTTCCAATAGTAGTGATGACGTTATTCTAGCTACCGCCATTATCCTTATTAAGGACTCTCAGGGCGTTGCTTACCCTTGTGGCGCACTTTTAGACAGCGGTAGTCAATCAAATTTTATTAGTCAGTCACTAGTTTCAGCTTTAGGTCTCAAACAATGTAAAACCCTTGCATCAGTCACCGGAATCGGAAATACGGAATGTCAACAAATGCCTTTGTAAACGCTACAATTAAATCAAGATTAAACGATTACGAGGAAGATATATCTCTGTTGGTTTTAAGAAAAATTGTTAACGATTTGCCGACTTCCTCCTTCAACTTAAACATAACTAATGACATTCAGTTAGCTGATGACGGGTTCTTTCAGTCTAAACGAATCGACGTACTTCTGGGTGCAAGCCTGTTTTTCGACATTTTGAGAGACGGCCAATTTAAACTAGGAAGGATTTACCTGCATTACAAAATTCAGTTTAGGCTGGATCGCGAGTGGCAAGATTGCGTCCAACCATGCATTACAGAAAACGTCTCTGACTCTTACCACGACTTGTAATACTTCAGATGAGAATTTGCATGATATTCTTTCTTCATTCTGGAAAACTGAAGAGATTTCAAATAACGATAACAAATCCCTTGCAGAACAAGCATGTGAGCAACACTACATATCAAACGTAAAACGCCAGTCAGACGGCAAGTTGGTTGTAAAATTACCTTTTTCGGATGATCCCACGAAATCATTACGCCATTAAACGTTTTTACTCTCTGGAGCGCAAGCTTAACCGAGATAACGACATGAAAATGAGTTATGATGAATTTTTAAACGAATATCTCGAAAATGATGAGATGGAACCTGTTACACAAGACAGGGAACCAGAGACCACTTATTACTTACCTCATCATCCGATCATCAAGGAATCCAGCTCCACGACACGAATACGCGTTGTTTTTGACGCATTAGCTAAGACTTCTAACAATAATTCTTTAAACGATGTCTTAATGACAGGTCTAACTATACAGCGGGACTTACAAGCTATACTGTTATCTTTTCGCACTCACTCCTATGTATTTACTGCAGATATTAAACAAATGTACCGTAAAATATTAATTGATGAGAGTCAACGAGATTTTCAATGAATTGTATGGCGTAATGATTTAACTGACAAGATTGACACTTATAGATTAAAAACAGTTAGTTACCTATGGCACTGCTTCAGCTCCATTTTTAGCGATTCATTGTTTGTTTCAGTTAGCAGAAGGAGGGAAGAACTTGTATTCCAAAGCATCTAAATCTATAAGACGAGACTTTTATGTCGATGATGTCTTAACTGGAGGAGATTCTGTTAACTAATTAATTGAAATACAATCCGAATTAATTGATCTGCTAAACGATGGAGGTTTTCAACTTCACACATGGTGTTCAAATCACCCATCTATTTTGAAAAATGTCCCAAAAGAACATCTGGAATCAGGATTCGTCATAGAAGACTCAGAAAGCAAAGCAATTAAGACTTTGGGAATATATTGGCAACCATCAACAGATGCGTTTCGATTTAAAGTAAACCTACGGGATCCACCAATTGTCGTCACTAAGCGTGTTATTTTGTCAGATATATCTCGACTATTTGATCCACTTGGCATAATATCACCGATAATAATTACTGCTAAGCTTCTAATCCAATAAATATGGTTCATAAAGGTCTTAGGATGGGATCAACAAGTTCCTGGTGCTTTGCAGCTAAAATTGAATGAATTCAGGGAATCACTGCGGATCCTAAATCAACTAAGCGTCAATAGACGAATATCGATTGGAAACTCTGATCAAGCATTCGAAATACATGGATTTTCTGATGCGTCAGAAAAGGCTTACGGAGCCTGTCTGTATATGAGAACTGTAGCAGAAAATGGTGAAGTAAAGGTGATGTTGATATGCTCCAAATCGCGCGTAGCTCCACTAAAATTAACGTCGTTACCTCGTCTAGAACTCTGTGGAGCGCTAATATTGACTCAACTACTTCAAAGAACACTAAAAGCCTTAGATTTACTCAATATTAACAACATCACTCTGTGGACTGATTCTACCATAGTACTTCACTGGTTAAATTCTCTTCCTAAAACTTGGCAAACATATGTCGGTAATAGTGTCTAAAATTCAAGAGTTGACACCTAACTGTACATGGAAACACGTAAAATCACAGGATAATCCAGCTGATCTCATTTCTCGTTCTCTGTCACCTGAATTGCTCTTAAACTGTAATCTCTGGTGGAATGGACCTCAGTGGTTATCAAAAACGTCAAATGACTGGCCTCAGCCAATTCAAATGACAACAATCAATTTCGAACTCGAAGAAGACTTTAGACCACCTCTTCATTGGGAGTTAGGCCGCATCATTAATTTGCACGAGGTAGCTGATGGCAAGGCTCGCGTTGCCACAGTAAAAACTTCTAAAGGAATAATAAAACGACTCCTAGTTAAACTTTGCCAACTTCCTGATGTATCTTGAAGCCTGCGCCTTCTACGGGGGCGGCACGTTAACGTTTTGAATGTCAAGTAATTAATAAAATAAAATGTAATTTAATAAAATGTAAATAATATAGGTTAGTTATTAGTAATATGTAATAAGTGGTGGGGGGACTCTCCCTCTCATTGTGCCAGTCGATTAACGACAGCGGCTCTGCACAGATGTGTGTAAACGTGTGTTAAAATTTACGTTATGTTAAACTGTTAAACTTATACTGTATGTTAAACTTATAATTTATATTAAACTTTATACTATGTCAAGCTCAAATAAACTGTGGATCTTATTCCATATTTGCCTATTTTTACTAACACATGCTGATACTTACCTTTATGCTCTGGAGTAGGGTTTATTGTCCATTACTCTTACCAATCTAAAGGAATTAATAACCAACTGGAGTTAAACAAAACCCGGTACTTATAATTGTTGGTTAGAATGTGTTACAGGCCATTAAATTTCATGGGACAAAGTGCCAGTAAAGGGATAGAAAAATGAAAACTGGTTCCATACAAAATTGCCAGTTATAAATTCTCATTTGTTTATGCTTACATAAATCACATTGTTACTCTGTCATTGTCAGTGGTGTAGCATTTCTGTCTTTTTCCAGATCCGAAAGGATCTGGGTTTCAAACCTGATAAGAGTTACCATTACATTAAAAATCCATGTCTTATAAAAAAAATATATAGTGTAGCAATTGTAATTGGATGTCAGCGTGTATAAAAAATATAATATAACTGTGAGTATTATTAAGCAAATGATTAAACAAGGAAAATTTATCAAATATTTTTTAATAAAAAAGAAAGTTAAAATAGAATAATTACGTTTAAATGCCCTTCTTGTAGCTCTGAAACTATCTAACTTCTTTTGTTTTAATCTTTCCTTTTTTTGTTTAACAACTCTCCATATTTGACCTTGATTTTTACTGAAAGTAAAAACAAAGAGATATCAATCAGCTACCTACATCCTGACCATTTCAATAGACAAACAATGTTCTATAGTAAAATAATTGTATGGTTATATAAGAAACTGTGTTGGTAAAAGAGAAAAGGAAAACACTCAGTGCTTTCTTGTTACATTTTCAAATAAATTTCTTGATTTATTTATATAAAAAAAAATGTTGTTAAATAGTTTGTGTGTAACAAAAAAATACAGCACTATAAAAGTACTTATGCGAAAAAACATAATGCTTATGGTCCATTAATTTATTTAAGAACACAAGAAGTTATGTAGAGTTAATGAATGAGTGAGTACCTATGTTGACTAATATAACCTAACAGTTTTAGACAAGCTGATATGAAGAACCAACCACTCATGAAAATCGCACAACCATTCCCAAGAATAACAAGCATGCCATAGCAGTCTTACTAGAAAAAGTGAGGATCAAAAGGTTGGTTCCACATTTCTTATTTGTGAGATCAAGTTAGAGAAGTGAAGAGTTAGTTAGAGAAGTGATCAATAGTATTCTATACTTTCCAATAAAAATGACTATTTTCAATCTGCAATTCACCATAACGATACTTAAATTATTCCAAACAAGAGGATGAATATTTGCATTATTGTATATATTAAAATATGTAAATATATTAAATACTTTCTCTTTTTTTTAGCCTCTGGGAGTACTGTTAGGTATTATTCAGAGGATGATTTGAAATGGCAATTTTGTAGCGTGTGAAAATGCTATGCCTGACCGGGATTTGAACCCAGGACCTCCAGATGAAAGGCCAAGATGCTACCACTTGCACCATGGAGGCCAGCAAATACTTTTATACTGTACTATTATAAATAGATATTATTATTTTCATTGTAAATATAATACTGTGGAAAATGGAGTTAATAAAAATACAATGTGTTGCCTTTCATGTGTGAGAGGTGCTTCTTATCAGCTTGTCTAAAAATTTAAAAATGGAGTTTATTACAACAGATTTATTTTCTGTATTAATTTACAAGTGAAATAAATCTTTTTCAGAGTTCAGGTGTAAGATGTTTTGTTACTGTATCAGTTAATATCAAGTACTAACAACTGTTTAGTGTTTTAGATAACTATTGAATCCAATGATAAGTAAAATAAATAATGCTGAATACTGTCATAATTTTTAATATGGTTTATTTTTTTTTCTTAAGTTAATTGGTAGATTTAAAAATGTTTCCAAATTTATAATTAATATTGTTAATTAACTCTTTCTTGCTACTGAACTGTGAAACAGTGTATTGTTTGCTGCAGAAAAAAGAGGTACAGTTGTTTACTATACTACAGTATCAGTCCTAGTCTTTCTTTTGATTGTAATATTTATAAAGCAATTGAGTGACTTTCTTTAAAAGTAATGATGTCGACTATATAGTCATTTTAGTATTAAATGAGAAGCTCTTCTGTAATGTTAAAATTGTTAATACCAAATCAAGAGTTCTATCAACAATTCCATACCTTTTGATAGCTGAATTTGACAGAAATACATTAAGAAAAAATTATCTACATGTAATAATTACCAAATTATGTTAAAAATCATAATATTTTTTATTTAAAAAAAATATTATTATTAATTTGGTTAAAAACAAAAAATCAATATTCTGAACTTAATATTTGAAGAAAACTTTAAAGAAGTAGAAAAGATAATTAACTGTCAATACTCTTGGTAGGGCAGGATATTATCTTTTTAAGAATTCTAATTTGCTTCCTTTATTTTACTTACTGGTCCAAGAAGTTGGACCAGCAACATGAAAATTTAAAATTATCAACAATGGTACAATACTTCAATAGTTTACAGTTGCTACCTTATTTTCTTCTACTGCCCCCTACAAGAAAGGGATAAAACCGAAGTACCTTCTTCATAAATGCAAACGTATTGCAAAATGTATATTGTAAAATATATTGTATTGCTTATTGTTATCTTTCTATTAAGTTCTGTGAATTACGGTTGATATCAATCCTGCAAGTATTAACTTTACTCTGCTTATTACAAGTAGTACTGATATCATAAAGATTACTAATTTTAGAGAAAGTAACTTTATCTAGAAACCACTTATCTCAGATACTTTATATCTATACAGATGTAAGAAAGCCTGGGGTAGATAGAATAAATAGCAGATTAATGTATCTCTCTTTTTGATGGATAACATTGCATCATGTATTCTCTCCATAGAGAGAAAATATTTATTGTTAACAATAAATAATACTTTAGAGCTAAACAATCCTGAGACCATTTTTAAATTTAGTAAAATTAGAAATCATTCATATATTATTGAAAAAAGAGAAATTAGAAAACACTCAATCTTAAAAATGTTATTATTAATTTATTTGAAGATGCACACACATACTCATTCTATTTAATACATATAAAGGTTTTAAGTAATTTTATATTATCAGGTTTATTTTATATTACTAGGTTTTATGTTAATTTTCTTAACCAAACAGTATTTGTGTACAACCAAACATGAAACACCTGTCACAAAGATGACATACCTCTTCACAAAAATGGCAAGATCCAATACCAGGATTATTAGGAAAAGTGAAGATTGAGATGCTACTTTACTGAGATTTTACATTATAGATGTTATTATAGACTTTATTGTTATAGATGAATCTGAGAAATGCCATTTACCCCCTCCCCCATGAATGGATGATCTTCAGTCCTCTTACTGATCTGGGTCCTAAATCAGTCTCTATCCAATTCTCTAGCTTCTCTTGTTTTAGTTCTTGGGATACTTGTTGCTAGGTGTACTACCTTGTGCCATTCCGCTCCACCTATCAACATGTGTGGAACTGCTTCTTTGGGAGAAAGGCAGCTTAACCTGACATCTTGTCTGACCACATTGCACTGCTGCCATTGGTAGATGATGATGTACTCAACGGTATCTTGAAGATCGCAGCACCTGCATAGAGGAGACGCTCTCCTGCCCAATCAATGCAGGTAGGATTCAGACTCGCCATGTCCAGAAAGGAGCTGCATATATAGAAACTTACCTCACCCAGTCCTCTCTGCACCCATACATCTATTCTCGGAAATAATTTATGCGTCCATATACCAGTAGGTGAGGTGTTCCAGGCCTCCTTCCACTAGGCCAAAAGTAAGTCCTTAGCCTCGGTCTTAGTCATACCAAGATAAACCCGCCGGAGCATCAATGCACACAGCCGCACCAGGGAAATCCCGGAGATGACCTCAATAGCGTTTCGCGATATCATGCGGTATGCGGCCGCAATGTTCAACGCAGCACGTCTTTGAAGCGATGATATTTTATCTACATTCCTTTTCTTTTCAAGGGTCTCTACCCACGCAGGGACGGCATAAAATATAATAGAAGAAGCTACCGTCAGTATTATACGTCGTCTAGAAGCACGAGGACCTCTGTGGCTACGCATAAGCTTACCGAGATTATCAACAACTGTCTCAGCACGTGCCAAGGTCTGCTGAAGGTGGACGTTGTAGTTTCGGCTCCTCTCCAACCACACGCCGAGGTACTTAACGCATCCCGACATTTCTTGCAGTCTTCTTCTCCCGACCAACGCTACTTCGGACGTTTTATTAGGTGCTTACTGTAGACGTCTCGCTTCCAGCCAACAACTTATTCACCGGACTGCATTATTGACTACCTCCTCTACTTCTGCTTCAGTGTGTCCGGCCATGAGGAGGGCCAAATCATCTGCATATGCAACAAGTTCAACGTTTCCATCAAATTCAAGTCTCAAAAGCCCATCAAAAGCAAGGTTCCACAGGAGTAGTCCGAGAACCGACCCCTGCGGAACTCCGCCAAACACGTCAAAATTAGCTCACCATCTTTTGTGGGGGTTTTAAGCCTTCTGCAATGTAGGTAGCTGTTAATTATGACAAGGAGATACCCAATTATATTCTTCTCTCTCAGCACATCAATAATCGTCAGCTACTGGAGACTACCAAAGGCATTCCTGACGTCTAGGAGGACCACTAACGGGATCTTCTGTCGAACAGAATCCTCCGTCGATGCCCAGAGCCACTACTTCGATCTCTAGCCCATTCAGTTACACGTTTCAATGTGTCAATTGTGGACTTACCCCTAGCAAAGCCATATTGATCAGGGGAAAGCCCACCCTTCCCCAGGCTCCCACCAGAGCCTTTCAGTTATGTCTCTCTAACAGCTCGCCCGGGGTGCTGGGCAAGCATATCAGATGATATGAGACACCACTCCCAAGCATGTCTCTCTTCTTTGGCACTAGGACCAACCGCGCTTCCTTCCAATGTGAAGGAAAGTGACAGCTCTCCAAATCTGTATTATAGGTGTCCAGTATGACCCAAGGATGTCTTGTCACCATTAATTTAACGAGAGATCCAGGGATCTCGTCCAACCCCGGACTCTTATCTGCACTAATTCTCTTGGCCGCCAGTCTCAGCTCCTTAATGGAAAATCTTTGCTGAGCCTTTATGTTGCAAATCAGCACCTCAAGCCCACAGAAATGCACTTTATCTTCATATGTAATCAGGTGAGCAGGATTACCTGTTGCCGACTTAGGAATCTGTTGCTCGTCTAGTGGCTGCATAATAAGCCTAATAGCAAAAGTGCCTACAGATAGAACTGGATCTCCTAATCTCTGCAAAGCTACAAATCTGTGAACGTAGTCTTTACTGTATACAAAGTTTCACTTTGTATCCTAGTTTCTATCCAGGAATCTAATCCCTAAGCATCATTATGATGATGACTAAAATATACATTTTATTTAGTAACCGTTCATACACTGAAAATTAATCTTGAAATAAACCTTTCATTTTTTTTTGTTGAATAAACATTAAAGTTTTAACAGTCTACTGTTAAAAGATTATTAACTAAGCCAATAAGTGGTTATATGAGCAAAGACAAAAGATATATTTTGTAATGATTGTCAATAGAAAATAATAATGAAAATGAATTATAATGATAATGAAAAATTAATTAATTGATTAATTATGGTAATGAAAATTATCATATTACTGACTGAATTTGTCGCCAATTTTTGTGTATTTTAAGTCTTTGAGGATTATAATTTGGATTTCCAGGATCTAAAGACTTTGGTTCAACAATCCACGGTTTATCTTTTGTCTTCTTATATTCTGGTTCTCTTGGCAGTAAGAACCATGCATTTCTTAACATATCTTTAATGTATGATACATTAAATGAATGTGGATCTTTTTCAAATTTATCAAATTGATCATCTTCTAAAGTCGTTTTATTTCCTTTTGCTCTCAATCTAGCTGAAACATTATAAAACATAGGTATTGTATTAACTGAATCATCTACAATGGATTTATGAATGTTATGCTCTCTAAATGTTTAATTCATTCAACTTTTTAGAATATTCAATGGGCATATTTGTATAATTCTCTTCTTCTAACAAAGGTAAAATAAATATTGTTTGAATATACTATAATTAATCTGAAAAGTGAAAACATTGTGTGCATATTAGAAATGTATTTTATTAACAAATTGTTATTAATAAATAATTGAAAAATTCCATCCTGCAACATAATATATTATTTTATTAAAATAATTAAAATTTTTTTTTTACTTACTACTTTTTTTATTTTTGTGTTTCCAATAGGTATCTCTCTAAGAGTCTCTGTTCTTCAGAGAGGATTTTGTTTAAATATATATAATAAATTTCTTAAAACCAAAATTAAGTTATAAAATTGTAAAAATATATGTTTACTATGTTATCACTGAAATAAGATAACTATTCTGCTTCTAACTGAAATGAAACTATTATTTTGATACAATATTTTTTAAATATCTGTCTAAATGTAGAAAATAAATAATGAATAATTTAAATTAATTGTATTATTTCCATTAGCCAGTAATCATTAAGATAACATTTTCCCTGTTCACTAATTATTATCTTTTTCCTGTTATTGTGTAATTTTATGAGTGTGAGGGATTTAAATCTCTTAATATTGATTTCTAAAAATTTATATCTTATAGTCTAGAAACATGTGTTTATTTTCTCTGATGTTCTCAGTGCAATTAGGTTTCTGTTTATTGTTTTTATATGCTGGTAAACGTTACTGAAAGTAAAGGTTTTTTTTTAAATATCTGTTTGTCAATCCTACGTAGAAATTTTTTTAATAATGCTCTCCTCTTTCTATTTTATCAGCGACTGTTTTTTAAGAAATTTTAGGATCATATTTCATTATGGTTAATTAATTATTAAATTTTAACTTTTTTATTAATATTTTTACATTCAAATTAACATTAATTAATTAATTTTATATTAGAAGTATTTTGATTTTCTATGCATTTTATTAATTCATTATTTAAATCACTGTTACGTTCTTAAAATTTATGACTTTATTAGAGTTACATTATAATATGTTTTTATTTTTGGTGAAATGGATGAATTGATTTACTGTTAACTATTGCTTTTGATAAATACCCAATTTTAATTTATTTTTATCTTATATGAAATATAAAAGGAGAATTATATTATTGTTTTCTATTTCCAAATTAAGTATAAAATTTTATGAAAATTATTACATTTTTTTAAAAAATGTTTATTGTTATCTAAATTAGCATTACCAAAATGTCATCAACACATCTTATCCAAAAATTTGTTTTATTTATTTAAATAAGATTGTTAACTACTATGTTATCCATGTATTGCAAAAATACTTCAGTTGTTATGCTATTTAAAATGAACCGATTAATAATCCTTATAAACAGCATTTACGATTAAATGTAAAATAATCAACATTACTTCATTTTCACAAGTCAGATTGTGCAAAATCTTAATAACGCCATAACGTAATTAATATTTGTTAAAATTGTTTTTATTAAGTTTTTATTTTATTTTATTCAGTCTCATTTACTGAAATTTCTATGGAAGTACTCAATGCAGATAAAGAAAAAAAACAGCGGATGGAGAAATTTTTAATAATTTCTCACGAATTAACAGATACCTGTATTGAGTCAAATTTTTCCTGATATCTGATTTAAAATAAATTCGTTTCTGCGTTAGTTGAGGTGTTTGGGTCACTCAGAAATTCCTCAAGCGACTCAACGTTCAAACGACACATTCAATGTTGAACGTAGCAGAGTGACACGTATTTCCTGCATAGTACTAAAAAATCTGTTTGAAAGGCCAACCACGAACTAGCAATATCAGTAATGTCAGTGTGGATTGTTTTAAGGAAACGCGCTTAAATATACGTCCACACTGTTTTCAATTGTAACAGGCTTTGAAACCTATAGACTATGCTGTGATTGCTGACTTCGCAATCGAAATGTTGTAGCATGAAGATGACGATTTTCTTGATCGTAATATGTTTAGTGGTAAGTCAATATTTCATCTTGCTTGAAAAGTTAATACAAATAATAGCAGTATCTGGGAGTTAGAAAATTCCCATGAACTCTTACAATGCGAAAGGGACACTCCAAAATTAAGTCTTATCTGTGCGATATCCCGACGGCAAGTTCACGGTCCATTTTTTCTCACAGAAGCAAACATAACATCAGTTGCTTATTTGGATATTTTGAATACATGGCTCTTTCTTAGAAGCTTGAGGATATTGATTTGATTCTGGATCTGCAGGCTAACTGGAAAGTTAGAGATAAGTGGCGGATTTTTAAAAGATTTTTAAGGTTTTTGGTGCTCGAAAGGACTGCTGAGGGTGTTTAGTGTAGAATATTAGCCTGACTGACTAAGGACCCGTTTGGGTGCTTTTCCGCCAGAGTAGGCGAATTCAGCAATGAGCCCGGTTGTTGTTTCGAATGTTCCTGGGTTTATTGGTAATTTTAGTTTCTTTAGAATGGAAGGTAAAAATTGCGATGTTGCGAACAATTTTTGAGTGTATGAGATTAGTGCTCTGTTATAGCTCAATTTGTAAATTTTTATTGGTTATCAGTTTTTTTATCCAATTTCGGTCAGTTTGAAAAATATCTTTTGTTAGTTGATGGGTTTTAACATCGATGGAGATGTCTTGTAAGGCATTTAAATCAGTGCCATATTGATGTAGGTCATACTGTAATACTGTATTGTCATACTGTTGACTGTAATATGTAATCAGGTATTGAGGGTCTGGAAGATGACCTCCAGTAAAGCCCATCAGGGCTAGGAACAGAAGTGTGGTGTGGCAACCGGAATTGTCACAAGGTATCTTCCCCTATGGGGTCAGAATGCTATTCTTGCATTCATCTAGCACCTAATCTTTAAACCAAAATTCCTACTTTACCCTCACATAACATCACAACCTTTTTAGGATAACACAAATCAAGCAAGTAAAAATATACCTTATATAAGAATGCTTTTTACAAACATATCACTTGTGTCGTCTACCACTGTGCAATTTTTGAGGATCTTATTCTTCATTGTTTTCCTATAATGATATGAAAGGCTATGTTCAAAACTTTTGTACGTAAATATATTGTTTCTTCTATTGATTTGAAAATAATTCTATAGGACTATGAAGAATATAATTCTCATAATATCTATTTAAACTAGCCAGGTTCATAAAGACAATTGAATATTAAATAGGGAGAATAATTATGAACCAGTATTAACAATTCAATGTTTTTCTTATGCCAATCTATGAAAATGAATTATAACATGAAGTTTCTATTACTTTGTTACAATGGTTCAATATTCCTTTGGTGATGTTTATTCTGGATTCCAACTCAAAGCTCCAACATTCCTTGTGAATCCCACTACAACTTATTAGCTGAATATATAACCTCGAATTACTTGCCCACAGGAGAAGTTGCTACCATTGGATTGAGTCACTCTTTAATTTAGGTTGATAACAATACCCCATGATTTATTCCTAGTAACAGTCCTTTTAACCATACCTTTATTGTCATACTAATGTACATGTTGTTAGCATACACCCATTTAATTCATTCTCTGTTTTTCAGTCAGTTGTCTGGCCATCCACTTGGGGCATTCTTTTTGAAATTCAGATGATCAGGCATTATGTTGTACTTGAGAAAACACTATCGAAGTTACTGCAGTGTTGCTTTTGTTACCAACTCACAGGACGATCAGGTCGAGCTTCATCAGTAACTTTTGACCGTTCTCATTTACTAATTTCCGATCAGAAATATTGAGTTTTTATTCACGTTTTCAAGATATACCTACAAACTATATATTTAATAAATAGCTATTTCTGGCATTTAGAACATTTTTAAATGAAAATGCATGGAATTGATATAATTTTAATTTAGGGCTTGAAAGTATAACTTACTTGCATGATACATTAAGACAATGTTACAATGTTGATCGATTGATTGACTCATGTGTATGAAATAATTTTATTTTAGCATTTTCTATAATTTCTTGACACACATGTTAAAGATTCTATGAATATTACTAAAAGATGAGGGTGAGGTGAAATTGCAACAGCATTGCTTCCAATCCAACTATACTCGTTCACTTTATCCAAGACTATTGTTTAACAAGCTTCTGTTTTAATAACAATACTGTACTACTGTAGTTAGCAAATTGAGTTATACTATTAAGCTTCAGAATAATTAAATTGGAAATTATATACATTTCTGCTTACTAATTTTTTTTACTTTTTTGTTTCACTCAACCTTGAGCTACATGTAACCAAGTGGGTCTATTAAAACTATGTACTTGTAAAAATCCAATACATAACAGCAGTCTGATTCAGCTAAATTAATGAACAGATCTATTTTAATTTGGTCTACATCTAGTGATAATCATAATGAAATATTTTTATAAAATGGGAAACAATAAACATTCAATCAGAGTAACTAAACATTTATTTCTTTACTATTTATAACTGAATTGCTTCATATCATAATAAGGGAGCTACTAGTACTTACCTCTTCTTTTTCCTGTTTAGCCTCCTGTAATTACCTTTCAGATATACTTCAGAGGATGAATGAGGATGATATGTACGAGCGTAAATATAGTGTAGTCTTGTACAGTCTCAGTTCGACCATTCCTGAGATGTGTGGTTAATTGAAACCCAACCACCAAAGAACAACGGTATCCATGATCTAGTATACAAATCCATGTAAAAATAACTGACTTTACTAGGACTTGAACGCTGGAACTCTCAACTTCCAAATCAGCTGATTTGGGAAGACGCGTTCACCACTTACCTATAGCTTAGCATACTCTATTTATGCTACTATAACACATAACTGAATTATTAATACACATAATTAATATACACACTTTTATTTCCATTCTATCTTATAATTTTAAGTTAATTTCTATTTTGGTTAATATTATTTACTGATTTTAATTTATTTTCAAACATTACCTTTCATCAACCAAAAACATACTTTTTTAATTACAAATACTCTGTTATTTATTAATATCTATGACTTTATGGAAATTATTTATCAAAGAAACTCAAATTTTAAACTTTACCTACAATTCAAAAATTTAATTTTTTTAAGATAAGATAACAGTATAATCTCCAAAAAAATTAAAAATGTAATTATTAACAATAGAACAGTGTTTAAGACTTAGCTAATTAAAACTATTACACCAAAAAGTTTATCTTTTTTGACATTATCTTAAGAATTTTTACATACTTATTCAATTAACAATCACTATAGGAATTTTTTACTTATTTCTAAAATAAAATAAAAGCTTAGGTTTCAAAAAGCACAAAGTAAAAATCACTGGAAATTCAATCAGGTATTATATTATAGGATAAACCTGAGGTACCCTACTGAAGTTGCTATACCATCTTCTGTTAAATACATCTCAGTTTTAATCATCCTTCTACTGTCAGACAGTCTTTGTCACAACTGAACAGTATGATTAGGTTGGTCTTCATTAAAACTTATTGAGTGTTCTAAGGTGAATTCAACTATTTGAATCAAAATAATCCTACGTAATAACTACAAGATAGTCTGGTATTACACACCAGATGTAAAAATTTTCTATATTTATATAATATTTATCAAAACTTATTATTTTTAATTAATAAAATATATTTTAATAAAAATTGAAGTTATATAACATTAAAATACCTTCTTTCAATCTTTCATAAGTCCTATTTCCTGCTTGTTCCACAAGCTTCACAAAACGTTCATACATTATTTCTTGTTCAAGATCTGGTTGATTCCACTGGAACTGAGGTGGCGGTCTTTGAAGCGTTAAATTAACATTAGTACTGTTATTATAACCTAAATATTTCATATTTTTAACTGTCCCTGCATACATCCATCGACTACTGTACATCTTTTTTAATCTTGGATTTTTCACTTCTCTTTCGTAAATATCCACTGTACCATATAAACCAAGTACTGTATTCCAAAATCGACCAGCTGGACGTTTTAAAAACCCCAACTAAAAGAAAAAAAAAAAAAAACATAAAATTAATATTATATTCTTTTAAGAAATTATAAAATCCTGAGTATGGTATTGCTGAACTTCTCAGCATTTTTGTTGAGCATGGATTGTAATTTTTACCTGAATGTTGAAGCTGAAAGTTAATTTCCTTTAGGATCATATCTACCTTCTTATTTGTTTTATATATTTATCAGATTCAATCATATGTTAATGTACTCTTTCTTAAGATTACATAAAAGTAGTTAAGATTAACATCAAACAACAAGTTTAAGTAGTTAAAACCTAATATTAACTTAGAACTACTTGAACAAAAATATATTTAAAAAAACTTTAAAAATTTACCAGCTGCTACTATGATCAAGATTGAAAATTATTTTCAAACAATAACATCTTATTTAATTAAAAAATAATTAATAATTTTTAGAAGTGGTATTTCCAATAATAATAATAATAATAATTTTTTTTTTATTTCATTTTATTTGCTTTGTTTGTGCAACAGAACAGTTACAAAACCTTTATATGCTGCACAATATCACATAAAGTCACAAAAGAACAGCCACAAGTCAACAACCCACATATAAATTAAAAATACAATATTCAAAACACAATAATAATAATAATAATAATAATAATAATAATAATAATAATAATAATAATAATAATAACAATTATACAGTCAAATACAAAAAATAATTAGAATTTAAAAAACGGTAGCTACGGAGTGATAATAAAAACACATAGATGAAAACTCCTCTATGAATCCTCCTCCTCCTCCTCCTCTATGAATCATGAGACCTTGCCTTTGGTGAGGGGGCTTGAGTGCTCAGGGATACAGAGTAGCTGGACCGAAGGTGCAACCATATCGGAGAGGTATCTGTTGAGAGCCAGACTAAGGAATGATTCCTGAAAGAGGGCAGCAGCTCTTTCAGTAGTTGTTAGGGGCGTGAGTCAGGACGACTTAAACGGCCGTATCAACATCACTCAGTCCTCTGAGTACTGTGCAGCTGAAAGCAATGGAAAACTACAGCTGCTTTTTTTCCAAGAAAATGTGGCTCTGCATTTTCACATAGCAATAATGGAGGCGCCTTCCTTGGTAAAATATTCCGGAGGTAAAATAGTCCCCGGGATCTCCGGGTGGGGACTACTAAGGAAGGGGTCACCAGAAAATTAAAAAATAATATTCTACGAGTCGGAGCGTGGAATGTTAGAAGCTTGAAAAAGGTTGGTAGGCTAGAAAATTTAAAAAGGGAAATGGGTAGGACAAATGTGGATATAGTAGGAATTAGTGAGGTTCGGTGGGAAGAGGAAGGCGACTTTTGGTCAGGTGATTTTAGAGTAATTAACTCAGCGTCAAATAATGGGCAGGCAGGAGTAGGTTTCGTGATGAACAAGAAGATAGGGAGGAGAGTGGAGTATTTCAAAACGCATAGCGATAGAATCATTGTAATAAGGATAAAATCAAAACCTAAACCGACAACGATTGTTAACGTCTATATGCCTACAAGCGCCCATGATGATGAGTCGGTAGAGTGTGTATACGAAGAGATTGATGAAGCAATTAAACACGTAAAAGGAGATGAAAATTTAATAATAGTTGGAGATTGGAATGCAAGCATTGGAAAAGGCAAGGAAGGAAATATAGTGGGTGAATACGGACTGGGCAAAAGGAATGAAAGAGAGGACCGACTTATAGAATTTTGCACGAAGTATAATTTAGTAATTGCCAACACCCAATTTAAAAATCATAATAGAAGAATATACACTTGGAAAAAGCCAGGCGATACTGGAAGGTATCAGATAGATTATATCATGGCTAAGCAAAGATTTAGAAATCAACTCGTTGATTGCAAAACTTACCCTGGAGCAGACATTGATAGCGACCATAATTTGGTGATAATGAAATGTAGATTGGGGTTTAAAAACCTGAAGAAAAGGTGTCAGATGAATCGGTGGAATTTAGAGAAGCTTGAGGAAGAGGAGGTAAAGAAGATTTTTGAGGAGGACATCGCAAGAGGTCTGAGTAAAAAAGATAAGGTAGAAAATGTAGAAGAAGAATGGGAGAATGTTAAAAAGGAAATTCTTAAATCAGCAGAAGCAAACTTAGGCGGAATAAAGAGAACCGGTAGAAAACCTTGGGTTTCAGACGATATATTGCAGCTGATGGATGAACGTAGAAAATATAAGAATGCTAGTGATGAAGAAAGTAAAAGGAACTATCGGAAATTAAGAAATGCTATAAACAGGAAGTGCAAACTGGTGAAAGAAGAGTGGATTAAAGAAAAGTGTTCAGAAGTGGAAAGAGAAATGAACATTGGTAAAATAGACGGAGCATACAGGAAAGTTAAGGAAAATTTTGGGGTACATAAATTAAAATCTAATAATGTGTTAAACAAAGATGGTACACCAATATATAATACGAAAGGTAAAGTCGATAGATGGGTGGAATATATTGAAGAGTTATACGGAGGAAATGAATTAGAAAATGGTGTTATAGAGGAAGAAGAGGAAGTTGAGGAGGATGAAATGGGAGAAACAATACTGAGATCTGAATTTAAGAGAGCATTAAAAGATTTAAATGGCAGAAAGGCTCCTGGAATAGACGGAATACCTGTAGAATTACTGCGCAGTGCAGGTGAGGAAGCGATTGATAGATTATACAAACTGGTGTGTAATATTTATGAAAATGGGGAATTTCCATCAGACTTCAAAAAAAGTGTTATAGTTATGATACCAAAGAAAGCAGGGGCAGAAAAATGTGAAGAATACAGAACAATTAGTTTAACTAGTCATGCATCAAAAATCTTAACTAGAATTTTATACAGAAGAATTGAGAGGAGAGTGGAAGAAGTGTTAGGAGAAGACCAATTTGGTTTCAGGAAAAGTATAGGGACAAGGGAAGCAATTTTAGGCCTCAGATTAATAGTAGAAGGAAGATTAAAGAAAAACAAACCAACATACTTGGCGTTTAGAGACCTAGAAAAGGCTTTCGATAACGTAGACTGGAATAAAATGTTCAGCATTTTTAAAAAATTAGGGTTCAAATACAGAGATAGAAGAACAATTGCTAACATGTACAGGAACCAAACAGCAACAATAACAATTGAAGAACATAAGAAAGAAGCCCTAATAAGAAAGGGAGTCCGACAAGGATGTTCCCTATCTCCGTTACTTTTTAATCTTTACATGGAACTAGCAGTTAATGATGTTAAAGAACAATTTAGATTCGGAGTAACAGTACAAGGTGAAAAGATAAAGATGCTACGATTTGCTGATGATATAGTAATTCTAGCCGAGAGTAAAAAGGATTTAGAAGAAACAATGAACGGCATAGATGAAGTCCTACGCAAGAACTATCGCATGAAAATAAACAAGAACAAAACAAAAGTAATGAAATGTAGTAGAAATAACAAAGATGGACCGATGAATGTGAAAATAGGAGGAGAAAAGATTATGGAGGTAGAAGAATTTTGTTATTTGGGAAGTAAAATTACTAAAGATGGACGAAGCAGGAGCGATATAAAATGCCGAATAGCACAAGCTAAACGAGCTTTCAGTAAGAAATATAATTTGTTTACATCAAAAATTAATTTAAATGTCAGGAAAAGATTTTTGAAAGTGTATGTTTGGAGTGTCGCTTTATATGGAAGTGAAACTTGGACAATCGGAGTATCTGAGAAGAAAAGATTAGAAGCTTTTGAAATGTGGTACTATAGGAGAATGTTAAAAATCAGATGGGTGGATAAAGTGACAAATGAAGAGGTATTGCGGCAAATAGATGAAGAAAGAAACATTTGGAAAATATAGTTAAAAGAAGAGACAGACTTATAGGCCACATACTAAGGCATCCTGGAATAGTCGCTTTAATATTGGAAGGACAGGTAGAAGGGAAAAATTGTGTAGGCAGGCCACGTTTGGAGTATGTAAAACAAATTGTTGGGGATGTAGGATGTAGAGGGTATACTGAAATGAAACGACTAGCACTAGATAGGGAATCTTGGAGAGCTGCATCAAACCAGTCAAATGACTGAAGACAAAAAAAAAAAAAAAGATGAAAACATACAAAAACAAAAACACAATATTACTAATACATTCCAAATAAAACAAGTTATAAGCAATAATCCTTAAAAAAAAAACAACAATAATTTTAAAATTATGAAAGTGAGCATTACACCAAGGACAATGATCCATCCCCACGTAACCCTCTCAAATTTTTAATGAAGGTTGCCTCATCTTCCCAAAAGCTTAGCTTATCCTGGAACTCCACTGCAAAACTGATACACCGCTCAATCGGAGACACGGTGGAACCAACCGGCGTCACAAATTGCCTAAAAGACCTCACTGACCTGGCCTGGTTCCACAAGACAACATGGTAACGCGTCGGAAGTTTATTGTGCAGAGCTTTATAAACGAAAACCAAGTCAAAGTACGTTCTTCTATCAGATAACCTGGAAAGGCCTAATTGCCTCAACATATCCTCTCTACTAGTACCAACAAAACAATCCCCAAACTTAAAACGCATCCAGTTCAACAACCTATTCTGAACACCCTCAACCAGATCTGAGGCAAAACGTCGTGTACTATTCCACACTACGGTCGAGTACTCCAAGCGACTCCTCACCAAAGATTTGTACAGCAGGTTACAAGTGGAAATATTGTTAAACCGTCCAAAAATCCAAAGGGCAAGACCAAGGTCCCGGCGTGCTTTATTGACAATCCGAGCAACATATTAGTGAAAATACAACTTCGTGTCAAATAAAATCCCGAGGTCCTCAACCAATGTCTCAGCGACAATAGCGTGCGTACCAATCCTATAGCTGAAAACAGAGCTCGACGTCTTACGAGACAAAGTCAAATGTTTGGTCTTCCAAAAATTCAAAGGCATACAATTGCGGCCAGCCCACTCAACAACCTTGTTAATATTCAATTGTAGCAACAGGTGATCCATACTATATTTTGACGTCTTCCGCAAACATCTGAAAATTGCACATCAAAAGATCCCCGATATCATTTATAAAAATAATAAAAAGAAGGGGACCCAAAACAGAGCCTGGGGCACTCCAGACTTAGCCAAGAAGGATTCCTCAGACATCTGTCCACCAAAACGAACCGAAAAACGCCTGTCACGAAGATAAGAGGATAGCCAATCATTAAAACGATCACTGAAGCCGAAGCCCTTGGTCTTTGTTAACAACAAATGATGGGGTATCTTGTCAAAAACTTTGGTAAAATCAAAATATATCACATCTACTTGACCCCTATGCTCAATTGCATTAACTGAATCCTGCAAAAAGGCGGCCAAATTAGAAGCTGGTGAACGACCTTTAATAAATCCATGCTGAAATGACGACAACATCGGGAGAACATGGTCATAAACATGTCTAAATAAAATCCTCTCGAAGACTTTGGAAAAAGTACCGATGATAGAAATAGGCCTGAAATTATCCAGGGAAGGGACACCAGGCTTAGATATAGGAGTAACAACTGCGTGTTTCCATAGGGACGGAAAAGAAGAAGACGACAAGCTCCAATTAAACAGGGAAGCCAGGATAGAAGAAACAATCTCATTCAAACCTTTGATAACAAACGCAGGAATCCGATCCAAGCCGACGGCCGATCTAGCGTTAAGAATGCTTATAGCACTGGAGACGTCAGAAGATGAAACCATCGGAATGCCAAGAATCTGATGGTTGTTGATACAGGCGCCACCAGACGTAGTCTGCGTAGGAAAGTCCTGGTATACTGATTGAAAATATTCACCAAAATACTGACAACTCAACCAAGTATCAGAAATAGACCGCCCATCGACAATAGGGGCTGGAGTCCTCACATAGTTAGACTTCTGTCGAGAAATATATTTCCAAAAACTCCTCAGATTAGAACAAAGGTCAGATTCACACTTCCAAGCCCAAACCACTCTGGCATCCGCTATCGCATACCTAACATCTCTACGCAGCCGAGAAAATAAGAAATAATCATCCGACAGACCAGAAGATTTAAAGCTGCGATGAGCAGCCTTCTTCCTCTTGAGAAGTTTAACAATGTTCCTATTGAACCAAGGTGGAAATTTGGTTGACTTAGGACGAAATGCAGGAACATGTTTATCAATCGCTGCAGTAATTATTTTCTGTAAACCCAGAACCGATTCCTCCAAATCGACGGTCAAGAGAACATTACAACAATCAGCAAACTTCACATCGTCATACAACGCACGATAGTCACCACGATCATAGCGAAAAACCAGGCCCGTTTCCGCCACATCAACGGTTGAGACTTCAAGGAACCCAATTTCAAACAGAGGATGGAACTTATCAGGGCAAACAAGAGCCTCAGCATCTCTAGTGAAAATCCTGCAGTTAGTCAAAATTATATCCAAACCATTATTGCAGAAGGAAGGATCCGTTGTTTCGTGTGTAAAAACGTCCAAGTTCATCATGTTAACAAAATCAAAAACCGATCGTGCCTTACATTTAGCATAAAACCCAATATTTGCAGGAAGACTTCTAGTAGACCAGCCCACTCCAGATACATTAAAATCGCCCACAATACAAATATCAAAACTTAAAATATCTACGTGCCTATACAGAAAATCAAAATATTGGTCGAGGAGACTTGAAGCTAAAAACGGAGCAACATACATAACACAAACCAACAAATTCTTCATGCCTGGCCGAATTAGCTCAACCCACACAGCTTCAGGAAACGTCTCCAGGTCCTTCCTCCTCGTACACCTAATGCTTGATTTTACAAGAATAGCTGAACCACCACCACGCTGAAGTAAAGAAGCAGCATAATCCCGGTCACCCCGAAAAACATGATAACAGTCTGGAAACAGATTGACATCACAGTGCTCATCGCTAAGCCAAGTCTCAGTCAAGGCAACCACATGAAGTGAAAATCAATTAAGGACGCGAAAATTTCATCCTGCTTAGTCCTCAAACCACGAACATTCTGGTAGATCATCCTCAATTTACCCATCGCTACCGAGCTGCAATCCATCCTCCCGTGAACTTTTTTCTACAAACACTGCATCAGGCCTCAACGGACCATAAAATGGAGCCAACAGCATACCAACAGGCCAGATCTCAGGACGAACTAAGCTGTCAAAATCCGAAGTACAAACTTCAATTCGAAACGAGCTGTACGATTCGTACCTAGTCTTCAGACGAATACACTGAAGATGTTGAAAGTTGTGTTCCCCAAGCAACTTGGTGATATCACCAACCCCGGTTGAAGAGTTAAGCCTCGAAACAAAAAGAGCTTTAGTCTTGGGCTTAAAGAAATCGCAGCATACGTCGCCCTTCCCAAAAACAGCATTTCGAGACCTCACCCTTTCCTTAGGGCTAGACAAAGCAATGGAACCCTCAAGAAAAGACTTCACTTTGGGGCCTTTACGCTTCTCAGAGCCAACAACAGTCCAAACAGTTTTCTTAGCCAAATCATGGGAGGCTGCAGTCAAAGCATCATTCACAGATTATTATTATTATTTTATTATGTTTTATTTTTATTTTTTTTTTTTGAGGTTTTTAGGGGCATTGACTACTTTGGTCATTAGCCCCATCCCACTTAAAAAAAAAATATAAAAAAAGGTTCGATAATTCACATTATTATGAATCAAAATGTTCAAAAATTTACATTCTTCTATAACATCGAATCCAGAATATTACTTCCTAGGCTTACCTTTCGGCCATCCTTTCTTGCACCGTTTCTCCATTCTTCTAACGGCCTCAACCTCTGATGACAGCGTATCTGAGGCCTCAGACATGGCATCGTCTTCCTCTCTTGCCGATTCCAGTGACGTTCTGCGCCTGACGTCAGGACACAAACATCGTTTGTGCAATTAGCATCGTTGCTATTGAATCTAAACTAGAAAGCGATGCACTTTCCGCGGCTGATGAACTGGATTCTATCTCTGCTGCAGTGTTGGGTCCAGCTGCAATAGATGCTCTCGCTGAAGCTGTTCTTTGAGCTTTTGGAGGCTCCATTGTTGCAGTTTTTATTTCATCTGCGTCTAGTGCTTTTTCTGTAATAACTTGCCATTTCAGTAGAGTCAGATTTTCTTGTCATAATTTCTTTTGGTTTGTGACTACATGACGGAGTGATCTGTTTCTCTCCGTCAGATAAATCAAGATTTTTCATTTTTACGCAAGTTGGTGACTTTAAAATTACAGATTTGGTTGGTTTTTAAACGGCGCTGGTGCGTCTCTCGTGTCAACGGCGTCAGTCCGGGGATGAGCCTTCTCATCTTTACTTTGTTTTCTCTGATGAGTCGACTCAATCTTTGAATCAATGATTCTTTCAATCAATGTCGCAAGACTTGGTGCCATCGTGTTAAGCAACAGCTCCACATTAATTTTAGATGTGGAAGGGGCAGCCGCTGCTTCTGCGTAAGAAGTCGATGGTCGTGGTGTACGCTGATTAACAATTTTCTTCGCTTCAGGATTACTGACCTTCTGAAGCGTTTTAACTTCCTGAATGGCTGTTTCTAATTTATATGTAGGGCAGTTTCTTGAACGACAATTGTGATGCCCTTTACAGTTAACGCAGGTTGGAGGGTCTTTACATGGGTCACCCTCATGTGTTTTCTGCCCACATAAACATATTTCCTGCGCTTCACATCTTGCTGCTGTGTGTACGAATCGTTGACACTTAAAATATCTCATCGGCTGCGGAATGAAAGCTCGTACATCAAGCTGATGGATGCCAGCTCGTTCCTTTTCAGGAAGATTCGGCCTATTAAATGTCAAAACATGCGAGGCCGAAGGAAGAATCTCACCATTTCTTCTCATAGTAAGTCTGCAACACTGAGTAACTCTTTGACTCGACATTTCTTGTACAATTTCTTCTTCTGTACAATCAAGAAGATGGCGACAAACAACAACTCCTCTGCATGAGTTAAGTGTGCTATGCGGTTGGACAGAAACCGCAAAATCACCGATCTTCTTCAACACCTGAACTTTCTAGCTTTGCATATCGTTGATGGTTTCGACATGCAATCCATTAAAAGTTTTTCGGATTTCTTTAACGGGACCACCAGCACAATTTGTAATCTCTCTAGCGATTAAAAATGGACTAACGTTTTGGAAGTTTCCATTCTCCTTTGTAATAATTAAAAATCTTGGCTTAGGTACGCTATAGCCAAATAAACTTTTCTTTAAGTCTTTACTGATTCTATCAGCATCTTTCTTTATGTTATCAGATTCCTTACTTTTCTTCCTCTTCGCTTGTGGGGAATCGGAAGTTTCTAAACGAGGTGTCCACTCGAGATGTGGACAATGGAAGGGTCTCCGTTACACCTGCAATAACATTGACCCTGGCCGCCAAATCGCCAGCTCTAAGTTTGGTATGTGTCCACTTCCTAATCAATAAATTGTTCATATCCTGCAGGTAGCCGAAAAATCCAATGCGTCTGTTGACCTGAAGATGGAGACAGGTCAATAAAGTAATACATCCACGTCCAGGGCGGTAACAGATGTACTTATGTACAACACATATAGCTGGCTAACGGGGCTCCGAGTAAATTCCTCGGATATGCTTTTCTTTTGACCTGTTTCCACCTTCAGATCCTCACATGGTTTGGGTTTTCGGCTACCTGCAGGATATGGAACAATTTGGAAATGGACTAATACCACTTTTAGAGCTGGCGATGTGGCGGCCAGGGTCAATGTTATTACAGGTGTAACGGAGACCCTTCCGTTGTCCACTTGCCCCCTGCGATGGCAAGCATGTAGCAATGGTGCTCATGTATATCGGTGCATGGGAGCTCTGAAAGCTTCGGTGAGTAGGAGCCTGGAGTCATCCGCTCTCTGCCAGGACATATGCCGGTTCCACCGGAGTACCGGATCGGACCTCCAAGGTTAGTAGCCCTGGAGTGGGGGTGTACCCCGGCGGCTAGCCTTGCTACAGAAGGGATAAACGTTCATGAATATTGAACAAACAAACGTGGCAGAGGATGCACGTAAACACCCTCGTTTAGAAACCTCCGATTTGCCACAAGCGAAGAGGAAAAAGAGTAAGGAGTCAGACAAAATTAAGAGAGATGCTGACAAAATCAGCAAGGAATTGAGAAAGTCTTTGTTTGGAAACATTGCTCCCAAACCAAGATTTTTAATTATTACCAAGGAGAATGGTAACTTTCAAAAAGTAAGTCCATTCTTGATCGCAAGAGAAATAACTAATTGTGCTGGTGGTCCTGTTAAGGAAATACATAAAACCTTTAACGGATTACACGCTGAAACTATCAACGACATTCAAAGTCAAAATTCCAGGCATTGAAGAAGATCGGTGAATTTGCGGTATCAGTGCAACTGCATAGCACCCTTAATACATCCAGAGGAGTTATTGTTTGCCGTGATCTTCTAAACTGTACAGAAGAGGAAATAGTACAGGAAATGTCGAGTCAAGGAGTGATTCAGTGTCGCAGACTAACAATGAGAAGAAATGGTGAAGTTCTACTTCGGCCTCTCATGTATTAACATTTAACAGGCCTACCCTTCCTGTAAAGGTGCGTGCTGGTATACATCGGCTTGATGTACGTGCGTTTATTCCGCAGCCTATGCGATGTTTCAAGTTCAACGTTTCGGGCATACTGCAGGTAGATGTGAAGCGCAGGAAATCTGCATATGTGGAATGAAGATACATAAGGGTGAACCATGTAAAGACCCTCCAATCTGTATTAATTGTAAAGGGCACCATAACTGCCGATCCAGGAATTGCCCAGTTTATAAATCTGAACGGCGATTCAGGAAGTTAAAACGCTTCAGAAGGTTAGTTATCCTGAAGCGAAGAAAATTGTTAGTCAACGAACACCTCGACAATCGACTACTTATGCTGAAGCAGCTGCTGCCCCTTCTTCATCCAAACTTAATGTGGAGCAGTTGCTTAATACAATGGCACCAAGCCTTGCAACAATGATAGAAAAAATTATTGATGCTAAGATGGAGTCGACTCATCGCAGAAAACCAACTAAACATGAGAAGGCTCAATCCCGCATTTACATCGTTGATAAAAGAAACGTACCAGCGCAGCATAAAAAACTAGCCAAACCTGCGATCATAACACCATCACCTGAAGTAGTAAATAAAATTCTTGATTTGTCTAGAAAAGAGGAAAAGATCACTCCGTCGTGTAGTTACAAAACTAAGGAAATAGTCACTAGAAAATCTGAGTCTACCGAAATGGAGGTGCAAGTCGTTATTGAGAAAGCACCAGAAGTAGACGATATACAAACTGTAACAATGGGGCCTCCAAAAGCTCAAAGAACAGCTTCAGGGAGAGCATCTATTTCACCTGGACCCAGCACTGCTGTAGAGATAGAATCCAGCTCATCAACCGCGGAAAGTGCATCGCTTGCTAGTCTAGATTCAACAGCACCAGTGAAGCTTTCATCACCTGATGTAAGCCGGCGAACGTCATTGGCATCAGAAAGAGAAGACGATGCCATGTCCGAGGCCTCAGACACACCGTCATCGGAAGTTGAGGCCGTTCGCAGAATGGAAAAACGGTGCAAGAAAGGATGGCCGAAAGGAAAGCCTAGGAAGTAATTTGTTGGATCAGAAGTTATAGGAAAATGTAAAATTTTGATCATTTTTTGACACATGAAAATGTGAAATATTGAACCCTTTTTTAATTTTTTTTTTGAAGTGTGATGGGGCTAATGACCAAAGTAGTCGATGCCCCTAAAAACCTCAAAAAAAAAAAAAATAATAATTATAATAATATATTTATTTATTTGTTTGTATTTTTTGTGCAATAGGGCAGCTACCTATAGCCTTTGTATATTACACAATAGTACATTATAAATATATATACATTAAATATAAATTAAAAATACTAAAATTAAATTATTTATTTTAATAATTAGTTCATAAAAATAAGAGTAATACTGGTGTTTTAATTATGTTACACAATTATATTATTATATATCTTTGCATAAATACAAGATTACAGATAAGCATGTACACATAATTAAAAATGCACATAATTCAGAAAACAAGTTTAAATAATATAGTTTAATAACAATTGTTATAAATTCAAAAATTTACATCTCATCTTCATCCAATTACATTTTATTAGAATTTCAGGTACTTATACAACACTGTCAATATATATATGTGTAGGTAAAAATAGACACAAAAGAAATTTACATCATTTGTGAACTGATTCAATTAAAAAAATATTTATTTATTAATAGAAAATTGTTTTAATTTATATAATTAACTATGGACAAGCAGAATAGGGTTAGTGAAGTTCTGTAGTAATCCAGTGTATGGGTTTATATGATTTTAATACCTATATCATACCGGAGTAAAACCTACTCAGTTCAAAAACAAAATTCTTCCTCGGTTGCAAAAAGTCTATTTTATCATATTTGTTTACAGCAGTAAATAATATTTAAGTTATTTCACCCACAGAGAGTGCATCTCTCTGTGGGTGAAATAACTTGTGTAGAGTATGCAAAAGGACAAAAGTTTCTAATATTGCGTCCGGGTATACGTAGCTGTATTTCGTTTTCCGTAGGATTACAACCGTATAATGCTTTATGGAAAAACAGTAATTCAAAGTATTCTCTTTGACATACAAGAGATGGCAAATTATGTAGTATCTTAAGCTGTTGTTTTCCAAGATGATGAAGTTTATATTTGTGAGTCAGCCTAGATAGAATGTTGTTCTGAATGGATTCGATGTTATTCGATGTATAGTCTCTTCGATAATTCTAGGTTGAGGTGGAATATTCAAGTTGGCTTCGAACAAGTGACTTGAAGAGTAAGACACAAGTTTGAGGATCAACAAAAGGTCTCGCAATCCATTTCAACAGACCATTTCTCTTCGCTCGGCTCACAATCATGTCTGCGTGTTTATAAAAGTATAGCTTGGAGTCAAGGAGTATGCCTGGATCGGTGACGGAGTTTACAGTATTAATAGGAAGAGAATTTATTGTATAATTATAGCAAGCAATGTTACTTTTTCGGGAGAACGGAATATGTTTTATTTTTGAGAAATTTAGTGGCATGTGATTTCTCATTGCCCATTGTAAATATGGTTAATATTATGTCATAACATTAGGTGATCATGTAAGCTATTAATCTGAAGAAATATTTTAAGGTCATCGGCATACACACTCAGATCAACAGAGGCAGATTCAGTAATATCATTGATGAAAAGTAGAAACAGCAACGGGCCAAGGTTGGAACCCTGTGAAACTCCAGAGATTGCAGAGAATTCTCGTTGGGAAATGCATCCAGCATACCTAACAGCAAAAGTTCTGTTATTCAAGTATGAAGAGATCCACTTTACAAGACGCTCACTGAACCCAAATACAGCCAACTTCTTTTGGAGCAGGTAATGCGGCATTTTGTCAAACGCTTTTTGAAAGTCAAAATAGATAGCATCCACCAGACCTTGAGATTCTACAACAGGACCAATTTTATCAAGGAAACAATTGAGGTTTGTGGTTGTGTTATGGGATTGTATGAAGCCGCGTTGAGAAGCGGAGATTTTATGTTGGATGTTTTTAGATATATGAGATGTTAGGATTGATTCAAAAATTTTAGAAAAGGAGGATAGGACGGAAATAGGGCGGAAATTAGAAATATGGGGGCATAACAATAATAATAATAATAATAATAAGAATAATAATAATTTAAAAAAAATAATAATGATAATAATAAATTATTTAGTTTGTTTTTTTGTGCAACAGAACAGCTTTACAAAGCCTTCATATGTTGCACAGTATTACATAAAAATGTATACAATAGTTACAATATCCTTAAAACAGTTATAAGTAACAATTCACATATAAATTGAAAATACAATATTTAAATACATAAATATCGGAATACAATACTAATAATAAATTATAAATTCACAACAATGGAAATAATAATTAAAGTTTCAAGTCACTATTCACAAAAAGTTTACAAAAATATATAAAGTTCGTTCAAGAAACGAACTTGCAGTAAGAAAATCAGACCATCGCCTTTACCATCTTATAATAGCAAATTTACATATATATAATAATAAACGCAAGTTATGAGACTGCATAATCATAAAAATAATATTAATAAAATGCTCCAAAACAATTTTAGTAATAATAACTGATATCTATCACATTATCCAGTAATAATAACTATAATTACAAAGAATAACAATTTAGTATTTTACAATTCAAAAACACAATTCAAAATTTATAATTTACAAAATAGAACATAATTTTGAAATAATATATTTTAAAACAGTAAGAATTACAAAGTAACAAAAAAGAATAAAACCAGAGTATTAATTAATGATTATTATTAAGCAGAATATAATTTCTATAAGCAGAAAATAATTCTGAATAAACTATTTTAACTAATATAAAGTTATAATATTATTTCAGAAGGTGAATTTAATGGAAAAGGTTAATAGACACTGAAATAAAAATGAAAGTGGATACAAACATATATATATATATATATATATATATATATATATATGTTCTATGCTCTCTGCCAAGAAATTTGCTGGTTCCACCGGAGTACCGGAACGGACCTCCAGGGTTGGTAGCCCTGGAGTGGGGGTGTACCCCGGCGGCTAGCCTTACTATAGAAGGGATTAAATTTCATGCAAACTGAACAACAAACAAACATGGCAGAGGGTCACAAAACACCCTCGTTTAGAACCGGCCGTTTCGCCCGAGGCGAAACGGAGAAAGAGCGCAGAATCGAGAAAAATAGAAGTTGAGGCTAGAAAAAGCTTGCAAAAAGCTTTTTTCAAGAGCAACGTACCGAAGCCAAAATATTTAGTCATCACGAAAGAAGATGGTAATTTCTCGAGGGTGAGTCCCTTTCTCATTGCTCGAGAGATAACTAAATGCGCTGGAGGCCCTGTTAAGGAAATAAGAAAACCCTTCACTGGACTTCATGTAGAGACTATAAATGGTGCTCAGTCTCAGAAGATCCTAGGGCTCAAAAAGATTGGAGAATTGGCTGTACGCGTCGATCCCCATGGCACGCTCAACACCTCAAGGGGTGTTGTGGTCTGTCGGGATCTTCTAAATTGTTCGGAGCAAGAAATTGTTGAAGAATTAGCATCACAAGGAGTAATAGACTGTCACCGATTGAACATGAGAAGGAACGGCGAGGTCCTTCCCTCAGCCTCTCATGTCCTCACTTTCAACCGGCCTACTTTGTTAGACAAAGTAAGAGCAGGGATTCATCGGTTGGATGTGCGGGCATTTGTCCCACAGCCAATGAGATGCTTCAAGTGCCAACACTTTGGCCACACTGCTCTTAGATGTGAAAGACCGCAAATATGCGTGTGCGGTGTTGAGGTGCATGAAGGAGAGCCGTGTAAAGAGCCTCCTACATGTATCAATTGCATGGGACAGCATTCCCGTAGATCCAGGAACTGTCCTGTCTACAAAGACGAAGTAGTTGTGCAGGAAGTTAAAACCCTGCAAAAGTCAGTTACTTTGAAGCCAAAAAGATAGTAAGCGCCCACAAACCTAGAGTAACAACAACCTTTGCTCAGGCTGCGGCTGCTGTTCCTGCTTCTACTCCAGTAGCTGTTGATGAAGGTGAGATTATCAACAAACTTGCGCCCACTTTGGCTAGCTTGATTGAAAGAATTATCGAAACCAAAATGAAGCCTTTCAGTAGAAAAGAACAGGTCAACCCAAAGATAATAGTACAGCCTCCAGAAGATAATCTCCAAAACCGAAAGTTGCTCTTGTAGAGAAGAAAACGGACGCCAAGCCAGAACGCCACGTTCGTCTTCGAGAGATACTAGATGACGATCAGAAGAAAGTGTCTGTTACGGAGGCTCCCAAATCTCCTTCAACTGAGGTGGCCTCTATACCACAGAGACCACAAAAACCCACTCAGCGGGGGCAAGTGTGCCCCCTTCCAGAGGTGATCTGGGCGATTCCCGTGTCGGGGGTCGGCTAGGTTTCCGCCTCTCAATCGGCGCCTGAAACCGGCGCCGATCCATGTCCGTCTTCGTCGTGGGCTTCGGTGGTCTCCGATTCGGAGGCCGGATCCTATACGGGCGACGACGTTCTCCGCGAACACGAAGGTGTTCGCAATATGGAGAAAAAAAGGCTAGCCGAAAGGTAAACCTAGGCTATAATTTAATTTAAAATTAGCGAGTCGATTGTACAATGGAACATTAATGGATGTTTTTCAAACATCCATGAGCTCCAACGCTTGGTATATAATGTAGACCCGATTTGTATATGTCTGCAAGATACACATTTCTGCCGAAATGACAATTTTAAATTAAGAGGATATGATATATTTCGGCGAGACCAACCACCAAATGTAAGAGATGGAGTAGCCATATTAACATCGACTAGAGCTACCGCCGAAGCTGTTGATCTAAACACAAACCTACAAGCGGTCGCCATTAGAATGAAGCGTCCGCTTCAGGTCACTGTCTGCAGCATATACTTGCCGAATTTGATTGGAATGAGGATGACATAGCACGATTAATTTCTGAGCTTCCCCCACCTGTTTTACTTATGGATGATTTTAATACTCATAATTCTCTTTGGGGATCGGATCGAGTAGATCCCTGCGGAAGAGAATTGGAAAAGTTCCTGACGAATTCTGGTTTTATTCTTTTAAATGATGGATCAGGAACTTTTTTCAATGCCAGAGATGGTTTGACGTCCTGTATAGATCTTGCACTCATAAGCGGATCGATAGCACTGAGGTACACCTTCCATGTTTTAGACGACTTGCATGGAAGCGATCACTTCCCCGTGCAAATTGTAACTGATGTTGCAAGAAACACATACCACATCTCTAAAAGATGGTTATTTGATAAGGCAGATTGGTAACGATACTCCCCGAAACAACTGGAGTTATCGGAGCCGATGTCTACGCTATAACTAATACGATACTTGATTCGGCATCGAGATATATTCCCTAAACATCTGGGAAATTTACGAAGCGACCCGTTCCGTGGTGGAACGATGAAATACGTGAAGCTATAAAAAGAAAGGAAAGAGCGTATAACGCCTTTAAGAAACGTCCTACGATAGATAATCTTATTGCCTTTAAAAAATACAGGGCGTATGCAAAACGACTCATGTTAGATTCAAAGAAACGATCCTGGCAGTAATACGTGTCATCCGTTAACAGAACTACTACTGCATCAGATGTTTGGAGGAAAGTGAAGGCGATTTGTGGCGCAAAAACGTTGTTCCCATAACTAGCCTTCATGATGAAGATGAAATTAAGGACACTCCAAAAGAAATTGAAGAGCTAAATTTCAGAACTGAGTATAATTACTCATACAATGTACTCTTTAAAATGGAAGAATTCATTAAAACGTTTGAGAAAGCAGGCAACACAGTTGCTGGTTCGGATGAAATCCATAATAATATGATCAGGCAGCTGAATACCACTGCAAAACGTAGATTACTAGAACTATGTAATCAAATTAGTATTAGATAATTATTATAAATTGTATTATAATTAGTATTGGATTAGTATTATAATTAGTATCGCTTACGTGGGGATTACATATACAGGACTTGAGTGATAAATGCAAAAGAGCCCTCAACATTATAAAATGTTTATCGAACATCAATTGGGGCTCAGATAAAGAAATATTATTGAGACTATATAAGGCATTGATAAATCGAATCTATACTACGGATGTATTGCATATTCATCCGCTAGGAAGTCGCATTTAAGAAGATTTAATTCATAATAGCGGAATATGATATGCGACAGGCGCTTTCCGCACAAGTCCGGCGACTAGTCTAATGTCCGAAGCCGGAATAATGCCACTACATTATAGAAGAGAGATTCTTTTGCTAAGATATGCAACAAATATATGGGGTTTTCCTGCCATATAAAAACAACCCGTATAAATAACCGCCGACCTGCCGTATAAATAATAAACTTTTTAACGATCATCCTTTGGCTGCATTACACGAACATCGTGCTACCTATTCCAGACCAGCTGGAATTAGGTACCACGAATTAAGAAGAAAAAAACAAATTGCTATTCCAAATACATTAGCAATTTCTACGAGAGAAATACCGCCATGGCTCTTGCCAGCGGTAAATACAAGGTTGGATCTCTCTCAGGGAGAAATAAAAAAGAAACCAGCAGTAATCATCCAACAGGAATTTTTAGCAACCGTCAGTAGCTATGAAGAACATATTAGAATTTATACTGACGGTTCTAAAACCGAACATGGTGATGGATGCTCCATATATGTAAATGGAAAAGCCCACTTCTGGAAATTGCCAGATATGGCCAGTGTCTATACGGCAGAACTTACTGCCATACAGCAAGCTCTTCGGTACACAGGACACTATTGGGAAGAGAGAGTGCTGATATGTTCCGATTCTCTAAGTGCACTTGTTGCAATTCGGAACAAGAACATTAAGGATGTCCTAATTGCAAACATCCTGTCCATTTTGTTCGTTCTAAATCAACGAGGACAGCGATGCGTATTTGTATGAACTCCAGGGCATGCTAGTATTGCAGGTAATGAAAGCGCAGACGAAGCTGCCAGAAAGGCAACAGTTTGCGATGTTTTGGATGCAATGTACCTTAACCTCTACCACCCTTACAGGGTGGTAGATGTTAAGAACTGTCTAACTAACATAATAAGAAACAAGTGGAATACTGATTAGAGGAGTTCAAATACAAAACTAAACTCAGTCAAAACTTCTCTGTATAAATGGAAAAGCGACGTGAAGTTGACTCGCCGAGAACAAGTAGCTGTGACCAGACTTAGAATCGCTCACACGCAAATAACAAATTCATATTTGTTAACCGGCGAAAAGAGACCAATGTTTGTAATTATTATTAATTGTAACACTTACAATTAATCATCTAATAGAAGAGTGTACCATATATGAGACCTCAGAAAGAGGTTCCTGCTAAGAAATAATATTGTTGCTGATCTGGATAATGGAAACGAAGAAAAGATAGTTGCTTATTTACACGCCAGTGGATTTCTTAGACGTCTGCAAAAGCAAAAAATTTAAAGCTGTGTTAAACAAACTATAAATGTGAACGTTTCCACCAAGACATTTCGGGGATGGAAAGCCGCTATAAAGGAAAATTGAATACTAACATGCTAACCGATTGCTGTTGGACATTAATTCGGAATGAGCCTGACGCTATTTATAAAAGGAACGCATCAGCGAAATCATTCTAACACTGGTATGGCCATGCAAAATAATATATTTTACGGATTTTAACTATATTTTCTCTTATTTTTTTGAAGCATAATGCATTTAAAGCTAAGGTTGATAGAAAAAGTGTATTTACAGATCTGTAATGTACGCAAAAAGCAATTCAAGTAATGGTTTCACACTTAAGAAACTTTAGAAAAACGTTTTTTGTCTATCAGTGTAATTAATTGGATCATCTGATATTAACATATTTTATTCTTCTTTCCACTTTTTTATACGCTATTTCATAATTATTTCTATTGGTTTTAAATGCCAGTTATATTATCCTTTTCAAAATTAAAGACGACAGATAAATTATTTCAATAAATCTGGATAATGGAACATCGATTCAACAGTAAAATATTTTTACATAATTCACATTTAAGCATTTGATATATTCTACTAGTTAATTTAATCTTGGCATAGACTTGGACATTCTCAATGTCATTCACGACTGTAGCATCATTTCTCTTCAGTAAAAGAAATATTAATTATTTGTATAGCGATTCTTATTAACATAAACAATATATTTCTTCATTAATTATATATAACAAAATACTCTTGAATAATCTTCATAATAATACTTATTCATAGTAATACATTTTTTCTCAATTTATACATCTTTTTAAAGAAACAAGGAAGACTGGTTTTGGACCATTTATATAACCAATTATTGACAGTTTATATGATTACTGAAAGCCACAATTATTGGAGTTATGACATGAGGTTACACCACACCACACCACCACATGAGGTTACATTAGACACCTCAAAAGTAGTGGTCGTGTGCTAAATTGCATTGAGGATGAAATCATCGAACTTCACGAACAAGGAGTCATAGCGTGTCGATGATTGAACACCGACATAATGGTCAAGTGGTACCTTCTGCATAGCACGTTATATCGTTTAATAAACCAAAACATTCAGAGAACATAAAAGCTGGTTTTCATCGATTAGATGTTCGCCATTTATCCCAACTCCATTATGATGTTTTGGGTGCTAGAAATTTGTACACACAGCAGCGCGATGTACAAGAAAACAAATTTGTGTGTGTATTGAGCCATTGCTCCCTGATGACCCATTCAAAGATCAATCTGCGTGTGTCAATACCACACACGATCTTGCTTAGTGGGCACCACTCAGCAAGATCACGTACCTGTCCAGTTTACAAACAAGAAATAACAATCCAGGAAGTGAAGACTGTACGGAAGGTTAGCTATTAGACTCAAAGGAAACTGTAATTAATAAATTGCCGAAGGCAGCATCTTATGTTCAGATTCTGCAGCTTTAGCAACTTCCTTTAAAACACGATACATAATATCTGAACTGGCACTACAACTAGCTAAGATAGTCAACAATATCATTAATGAGAAATTGAATGCTTGACAACTCAAAAAAAGCCAGTCAAAACTGCTTCAGAAAGTAGCAGCTATTAGTAAAAGAGAAACTTCTTCTCCACCTAGTTGAGCCTCCAAAGAGTTCTAATGCAAAGCAAAATGAAGTGAAAGCTCACAGAAAGCCTGAGCAAACTAAATCACAAATTAAAGTTCAGATTGAGAAAATCCCCATTCAGGGATCTGAGAAGCCGGAAGTAAAGATGTTAGAAGAAAAAATTTTGAAAAGCCAATAATGGAGCCTCCAAAGGTGTGGAAGCCTTTAAACAAAAGAGCAGGTACTTTTGCCACTCCACACCATTTAGTGAAGAGTGCATCGAGTGTAGACTCTGAGGAGCATCAGAAAAATCCATCTCCAAGGCCTCTGACTTCGTGGAGTTTGACATTGAGGCCTTCAGGAAAATGAAAAAAAGGGAAGAAAGGATGGCCTAAGGGTAAACCTGGGCGATAGAATGTAAGAAGTTAGTTCGTGTGTTTTGGTGTTTTCATGTGTTTTGTTTTTTCGTAAGTTTTTTTATGATATGAATTTATTTTGATAATTTTTTTACAAAATTTTGGTAGAAATAGTTAAGTGTTTTTAGTGCGTTATTTTTGTTTTCATGTGGCAAAGGTCCTGTTAAGACTCAGGTTTCATTTCATGTTCTTTAAATTTTATAAAAAGGAGGAATTTTAAATTTTATTATAATGAAGAACTTTAAATTTTATTTAAAAGTTTTTTAAATTTTAAAAGTCCTTCGGACAACTGAACACAGCTCCTGACGACTGCACACAGTTCCGGACAGGTGCACTCGGCTCCCTTCATGCTGAAAGCCAAGCTTTACTTTATGCTGGCTTCCACTAGAATAGTCAGTCTAGTATCAGCCATCAGAGACTCAACATGTATTTAACAGTCACCTATAATTAATTTTTAATAACGTTACATATATGACGCGTAAGTTAGAATATTATTATAAAAATAATTTGAGATATAATAAGAACAGACTTTTATTTATTTCAATGAACCAGCGAATAAAATAATACTTGGAATAATTTAAACCCAATCGAGGTGTTACACCAAGGCGGCAAATTATTCGACATTTTTGGTCCTTCGGCCGCCGCGGATATAATCCACAACCTCGGATATAATTTGAACATTTTGAAGAATCATCATCTTTGGTCTTCCAGAATCGTGGATATAATCTAAAATTTCAAGAATCTTAATACGCAAAAATTAATACAATAAAGAGATTGCAACAATTAGATCTACATCATCATTTACGTAATATCTTTTTTAATCTATTATTGCAATTAATTTACATTGTTTAGTCATTTATATATTACCATTGATTCATTTCATATTTAATTTATTCTGTTAATATTTCACATTGTTAATTTAAGTTATTTAATACTATTATGGATTTGGAACAATTTGTAAGACAAAGAGGGTCAATAAAGGCCTCTATAACGAGAATTCGCACTTTTAATGAGAAATTTGATCCCTCACAAGATAATAGAATTGACTTACAAATTAAGGAATCTTCTAATTTACAAGACAAATATCATTCAATCACCGCTTGAAATGGGATTTGATAAGATTTATCAATCTTTCTCGACTTGTATCGTGAACAAGTCGAGTAAGATTTGTGTAATATAGGAAACAAATTGTAACATTTAATAAATGATACTAATAATGATAAAAAATCATCTAATAAAGAAATTAATTCAAATACAATATTTAAACAAACACAACACATTAACATACCTGTAGTTAGAGGTAATGTGTTAAGAGTGGCAGCACTATTTTAATACATCTATTGATTTAAATAATATTAAACAAATACACTATCTACATTCTTCTTTGAAGGACGAAGTCTTAGCTATCATTAAAGATCTGCCAATAACTAACGAAAATTATTTTATTGCTCTAGAATTATTAAGGGTACGATGTGACAACAAATATATAATTACATTTCATAAAGCTGAGCGTATTTTAAGATAAGATTCTATAAAAAGAGATACCGTAAATACTTATCCAAATGTATTAATGAAATTTCCTGAAATATGAATTCGCTTGAAGCAATGCAACTTCCTGTAAACAAGTATGAATTTATTGTCGTTCAATTTCTAACATCAAAACTGAATTACAATACTTCAAGATTATGGATGGAAAAGTTGCCAAATGAAAGATTTCCCACCTTCAATGATTTTATCAAATTTCTTAATTCGAGACGATAACTTCTCAAAAATATAAATACATTTACTTCAAACACGCAAGTGAAAACAAATAACGAAACCAAAGGACAGCGTTATAATAATTCAACCAAATCTTTAACCAAACGCTTTACTTTAAATTCATCAGTTTTTATTCAAAATGTAATTCTAAGCAATGTTTGTTTTGTAAGTTAAACCACCATTACAATAATCTAAAGAATCCTTAAATTTGTCCAACAATGAACGCAGAAACCTTTTGGGGCATAATAATCGTTGTTTTATTTGTTTAAATAAAGGTTTTTGAGTGTTACTCAAAAATTTTATGTACGATTTGTACTAAAAAACATAATACACTCGTTCACATGGAAAAAATTAACGATTCTAATTTAGATAGCAATAAGCCTGAAAGCAATACCTATTATTTATTTAATAATCAGTCAAATGAAAATACACTACTTCTATCAATAGCCATATGCAACACCAATGACATATATGGTAATCATCACTCATATAGAATCTTATTAGATTCTTGTAGTCAGGCAAACATTTGCACATATAAATTCATTAAAAATCATTTCCCCATTTCAGGCATAAATAACTCATTATCTCAATGCAAATAGTGTTACACTTATATTACACTCTCGATGTTAGAACTTTTCATTCAAAATCAGGCTGTGTGAGGAGATTATGATGAATGGCTACACGCGAGGCAATATGACTATCGACCTGGGCAGTCGCTGCAGTCGACGCGGTGACGAGGATTGTGGATGCAGCAGCGGTGGGCACTTGGAGGACATACAAGATTCCGGTGGTGGTACTCCTCGACGTCCGCAATGCCTTTAACTCCCTTAGCTGGGACACCTTCCGAGCGCTGAGGGAGTGGAGTGTGAGCGGCTATCTTAGGAGGATGTTAGAAAACAATGTTAATGGAAGGGAGCTGGTATACAAGCTTGGTGACAGTGATCTCTGGTTCCGATCAACGTGTGGGGGTGCCCCAGGACTCCATTTTGAGTCCCCATCTAGAAATATCAAGTACGATGGGGCCCTCCGATTGCGATACCCGGGGGGGGGGGGGTGTCACGCTTATCGCCTACGCTGATGATTTAGTCCTGGTGGTGGTGGCAAAGACCTAAGAGTAGGTGACGCGTGCCACAAATGCCGCTATCGCGATGGGCGTTGAGTGGATGGCCGGAGTAGGGCTCCATCTGTCCTGCGATAAATCTCTGTTTGTCCCAATGGCGGTAAGGCGGGGGTTGGTGCCCTTCCCGATGATAGAGGGAGCGATGGTCCAATCATGGTAGGCCGCCAAGTATCTTGAGGTGTGGTAAGACCTTAGGCGTTCATACACTTGTCACGTCCGGGTGGTGAGTGAAAAAACTGCGCTGACTGTCAAGAACTTGGTTAAGTTACTAATGAACTTTGAAGGACTCTGTGCGTAGAAGAGGAGACTGTACGCACATGTGACGACCTCTGTTCTCCTCTATGACAAGAGAGGAGAACCGAGTGGAAGAGAGCCATGGCGGTAGGGCATATGGAAGCGAGGGGATGAGAGACAGCTTCGTACGTAGCTGCCGTTCGCCCATGCTCGCACAGGTGGGCGGTGGTGATGAAGTGTGGGGACTCTCATGCCCCTGAGCTAAAAAACTAAGTCCTGTCAGAGCTGCCCCTTCAGGGGTGTCCCCATTAGAGGCAAAGCACCAAAGACTGAGTCCCAGTTGCTGGAGGCCGGGAACAGAATAGCCGGGCCTAGCATTTCCCTCATCTGGCGATTAGAGGCGAAGGCACCTCCCAGAACTGTTTAATAATTAATTGCAGGTCCAGTTCCAGGAGGCAGGGTAAAAAAAATTGAATATTATAATAAAAATAATTTGAGATATAATCAAAACAAAGACTTTTTATATCAATGAACCAGTGAATAAAATAATACATAGAATAATTTAAATCCAACCAAGGTAGCAAAAATTAAAAATTTAAATTTAAACCAAGGTGGCAAATTATTCAACAGACCCTTTACACTATGTGTGTTTCATATCCCTTGACAAGTCTTTCTTTAGTCGACCAGTCTTGACAAGTCAATCTGTTTTGACAAGACTACTCTTCTGACTATTTTGTTAGTGTTTTAATAAGGAAGGGAAGAATCTTTTCTTTTTTTTATAGAATAGGGCTAATGACTATAATAATTGATGCCCTTAAAAATTCAAAATAAAAACTTTAAAGAGTAATAATTTTTTTAATTAAAAAATAATTTAATTCAAAAATAATAAATTTTCACAATGTATAACTGTGTCCTTCCTGATATATCATTAAATTAAAATGGCTGCTATTTTGAAATTTTTGAAGATGACGCTTTCAAAATTTTTTATTTTGTAGAATAAGACACTAGTTTTAGATTTGGCAAATTTAATTGAGGTAAATTTACCCATTTCTGAGAAATAATTTTTTTGTCAAAAATCACAAAATGGCATCAATAGAAAAACAAGGTAAAATAGGACTTATGAACCTATATGAACCTTTTTGCTCATTTTGGTCTTCTGAATAAGTACCTGAAGTTCGGGGAATAAGTCCTGGAACATCTGTTTATGGTCTTATTTATAATTTGGCATAAAACTAAATAAACAGTCACAGTCATTTATAACAGTCCCTATATGTATTGATGCTAACCTCCCTGTACCATAATTTTTTCTTATCCTTGATCCTGTCTTCCCTGAGACGGTATCATAGCATACATCATATTGCCACACTGATTTTGTTAGTAGGGCCATGTTGACTGTTAAAGATTAGAACAGCTGTTTCCTAGGGGTTGGTGGCTTTATCTGAAAGCTTGTCAGGGATTCTTGCCCTATCCTAGGGATAAAAAGCCTATTAGGCTTTACCCCTAATAATGGCGACCGTTAGGTAAACTCAGACCTCTCAATCAATCAATTGGTGACAAATAGGTTATGGCAACTGCTTGTTTCATAATTTGCCTGTGCCATGTTTTTGCTGATGAAATTTAATTATCAATAATTTAAAATGTATGTACATAAATAGAAAAAATGCAAAAGTTGCTCAACTTTTGAGATATTGACTGACCTCTTTTACTAGTCAAAATTTAAAACTGACTAATTGAATAAACTTTTTCTTTTTAAGATAATTCTAATTTTAACCCTTTTATATTAGCATAAAAGTTTCAGAAACATTTAATAAATTTTTTTAAAATCTAATATGTATATGTGATTATATAACATGAAATAAATTTAAAAATATACTTAAATTAAGGTTTAATTTTACTGTTTAAATGCGGTAACAAAAAGTTAACTATTTTTAATTGATAAAAATTGAACACCAGAGCTTCAGGCTATAATCTAAAATGTTAAGGGATAAAATAAAAACAAATTTTACATGATAATGTGTTTTGAGAAAGTCTCTCTGTCACTCTACTCTACTAGGAAGTAGAGTAATAGAATAAGTAGTTAACTTTTTAAGCAACATAATGACTGCATAAAAGAATTAGCAGAAAGAATCAATTTCATGGTAGAGACCTCCTTGAATGAAAACAATTTTTATAAACTCCATTAATCAGAAAATCTAACAAAAAAGACATATATATATAGTTACATGATTCAGTGAAAAAAAATTTAAAAGCCAATTTTTCATCTTTACTTATATCATCCCCTACTGATTCAGTATTCTGATTATAGATATGAGTCAAAAGTTGAACTTAAATCTAATGATCATTTACAATATCTGGGCTACTTTTTATAGGGAGGGATGGAGGGGAGGGAGAGAGAGAGAGAAAGGAATTCATTGGATTAAGAACATTCTTAATGTTATCACAGATAACTTTTAATTAATAACAAGGTGGTAATTTTACCATGTATAAGCTGTCTTATATTTAGATAATGTTGTTCGATGGAATCTACTAACCTGTTATATTAACAATTATACCCTAATTTACAGTGAGAAAACCAATGGTAACCTGGGATCACCAAAGCACAACCGTGAAATGAAACTTTTATATAAATGAAACCTTTTTGTGCCAGCTGTCATAAATTAATAAGTTTTATTAAAAAACAGTTTCTTAAATGCGTTTAATAACAATTCTTTTTTTTTGTTGATTATTTAATGCTGTTTATTTTTAGCTATGACCAACCAAACTACTCTTCTAACCAAATTCTAACCAAACTACTTTCAACCAGTGTTTTACAAACTTGGTAAAATATAAAATTATTTTATGAATTCCAAAGCTAGGATCAAGCACCCATAACAGCAAAATTTTATTAATTATAAATTAATATATTAATTTGAATATTAATAATAATAAATTTTATGAATGTATATAAATAATAACTAATATAACATACCCATGGTTCTCTTTGTTTAGTTTTTGTTTCACAAGGTCTGCTAACAAGTATAACTGATAGAACAATGTAAAATGGTAATATTGAATGAATGAGGATTCTTATCCTGTATATGAAACAAATTGACTTTATTTGTACAAACATCTTCTCCCATATTCATTGTGTTATGTAATAATAACATATAATGAGTATTAGCAACTTTTTAAATTCTTAAATTGATGTTATCAATAATTCACATAGATTTATAATAAACGTAGAACATTATCATAAATTGCATCTAATAATAGTAAATTGTAATAATACATATAAACTGATAATATTTAATTCAGATGTGCCTAGATTTCAGTTGGATAAAATTATGTTATTTCAAAAAAGGAAAAAAAATACTATAAATATTGTTCACACATGAATATAAAGAATAATATATGTGTAAACTGTACAAAGAAAAGTGAAGAAATCTGTCAATAAAGAAATTACTAATAAAATAATTATATTATTTAAAAAAAATAATAATTGTTTAAAAAACAAATGTTGATTATAATAATTTTTTATTTATGAAACCAAACCAACATTTCCTAAAAGCAAGGCATAACTCCATGAAATGGTTTAGAAGTATAAATAACTTGTATTATACATTACAATTACTGTTATAAATGTAAATTTTATTAAAATTGGTGAAGTTTTAAATTACTTAGAGTTTGAAGTTTTATTAAATTAATGTAATAAATCTTCTTTTTTAAGATGATACTGATTTTCTTTAGTTCTTTTCTTAGTTACTAACATGTTCAAATTCAGCACTTAGTTATGAATAGATTTAATTGGAGATTGCTCAATCAAATCAGTGATGGCAACACATGTTTGTTTCTTCTTTCATCTATTACATGGCCTGTCTTTAACACTGCCAGAAGCAAATATATGTTTCTCCTGAACAAATACTTTTGCTTTAAAAGGTAGGTTTACAAAATGTATTCATTATTTGGGATTGTTTGCTCCGTACATTGTTACTTTGCATCCAAAAACATGTCCCCAAACACTTTTTGACACTGTAATTGTGTAGCTTTTAAAGGTTTTTAAGCCTTTTGAAAGAAGAAAGCAAACGAGTTGTTTCTTAGTAATCAAATATAGTGTGACTTTCAAAACAATAGCACCATGTTAACTGCAGGGAGGGGTTCAAAGATTTCTCAGACATAGAGCATGTTACAGTTTTCTAACTAAATAATAAACTAAGTTTAGTCTATTAATGGTTATCATGAAAAAATAAATAACAAAAATACCAAAATTATTTTATTAACAAACAAATAAATAAAATATTTAAAAATTATAATATAAATTGTGAATCCATTTACATTTTTTTTAATCTTGATTAAGAAGAAGACAAACACCTTGCAAAATCCAATGACTTGAATGTTTAGTTGATCTTAAATCAGCTTCAAATACTAAGCCGACACCCATAGCATTACGACGTGCTGATGTAGTGTAAACTGGTGTTCTAAGTGTATTCTGTAACAGTAAATAAAAAATTATACAGAAAATATAAAAAATATTATACAATACAATAAAGCAATGAAAGTTTTCTGCGAAAGCAATGCCAAATCTTAGTTATTATGCTATATTATTGATAATTAAAAGAGAACAATTTTTAGAATTAGGACATAGCAATAAGTCTTATAATAAAATAAGATTGTGTAACCACACATATATAAAATTAAATACATTGATAATAAAAACTACTACTATTTATGATGATAATCCTTACAATAAAATATGGTTAAAATTTAAAATTATGCATATTGGAAAAATTAATCCCTTTCCATTAAAATATTTATCAACACCAACCTGGATATTAAATGTAAACACTAAGGCAAATAAGTTAGGATATAAGTCTTGAAGATTTTTCTAAATTAGAAATCTGCAATTGTGACATTTCTTCAGGATTGGCATTATCTAATTTGCCTTTAAAAGTCTTTTTAAATGAAGATAGCCAATGACAAATGAAGATTCTTCAATGTCAGTTGCATAAATTTCCTGCAAAGATGGCGCTCCTGTAGGGATTTCATAGGAATTCAGTCTGCGTAAATGTGTTAAGAAGGAGAATCTGCTGAGAAACTCAATATAGATAGTGATTCATTTGATCTAGTCCAAAAGAAGCTTACTAAGAATCATGGTCTGTATTTTCTTCTTCCTCCTCTTCTGGTTCAAATGAGTCAGGTTCATCAAAGAACTTCCTTTTTCTTGATCTTTTAAGTCTGTCTTCTACACTTTCACCATCAAATTCAGTTTCAAGAACAGTTTGGAGGTCATTAGTTTTTTTTCTCTTGCCATCTTGAAGAAGTTAAACAGACCTTTCAGTTCATCCACAAATGCAATCAGAAATTTTGACAGCATCATAAGATTTATGTGGTATGATTTTATCTTTTCGGATGAATGATACAGCCCATAATGATGAGAATGTCACCCCCATAACGATGGCATAAACAGAATTTCAGTGCAAATAAGTTTTTTTAAAAGCCCTTTGGCCTTGTTTTTTATTTTTCCATTTTAATCTTGGCTGTTAGTCATGCTTTTGAGAGCCTTTGTAACTGCCTAAAAATCTCTGTTGAGACTTTTGCATGCTTCTTCCTTGGCATACCATCTTGTTAATCTCAATGATTTTATGGAGAGATTCTTATCACGAAGCTTGAAAAATCATTCTAGCAAGTTCCATCAATCGGTAGTAAGAAAAAAAATTGTAGAGGCCTTGTAACAAGTCAAAGAATGATTTAGAAACATTACAGCATTCTGCTGCACTATATCCCACCAAATTAAGGGAGTGGGCAAAGGATGGTACATAAAGTATCAATGAATTTGCATCTTTTAGTCTACTTTGTAATCCAGAGTAGATCCCAAACATATTTGAAGTGTTAACAAACTATTATCTGTGTCATTTCTTTATATAAACCCATGACATTCAAAATCTGAATCAACAAATTCTTTTCCTGTTTGACCTTTAAAATCTACAAAGTGTTCTTCAGGATATCCAGACTCATTCACAACCCTTATGTTCAAAATTCCCTTTAATTTTTTCAGAACAGCGCACACAAAAATCAATTGTGGCAAAAAAAATTATTAAAAATTAATTTGTGAAAATTTTTTTTTTTTGCTATTATAATCATATGTATCAATTATACAATATATTCATATAAATGTATACATATTTAAACATAAATAATTAGGTACTTGTTTTATTTAAAATTTTTTCATAACTCTTTGTTTTCTGTCTTTCATAGAAATCCATTTGCTATAAACTTCATTTACATTACCTCTTGACTATTGGCTAAACATAATTAAGGTCACCGAAGTGTCCATTTTCAAGTCTGTTTCAGTGTTTTGTTTTTATGATATACAGAAAATCCATGTTTGCAGTCTGCACTGGGTGCTTGAAAAGTTCCCATAATGTTATATAGAAAGGAAAGGTTAGATAATTCAGGGTTAATTTGGACAAAGGTATCACTAAACGTCTTGAACAATCCTAGTTTAGTTTTCACTAGAATTTAAATTTCAATTCTGAATATTTGTTCAATATTTTATCTAAATCAACGTTTTTATTTGCCATAAATTCTAAATATTTTTTTTTTGGAAAGCTGTTTTATATTTTGCTTTCTGAAATCAAGATTTTTTCTAAATTTATAATAATTTTATTATCATACGATTGCCAATTTTTTAATTCTTCATTTGGAAATCTGCTCTCTACGTGAACAAATATGTTCAATAAATCAAATTATAGCTAACTTAATGCATCAACATCATTTTTACGTTCTGATAATTTTTTTTTACATTGTCACAAGATTTTGTGTCCCAAATATTGAGTTTTTACTTTATTAATTGCAATTTTTACATACTAATGAGTATCAATAATTGTTAAATCACTTTTTTGTAGGTATTTGCATAAGGATGTAAGCTTGTCAAATACTTCTCCAAAGCAAATATTGCTACCTGATATTGTGAATTTTTCACAATGTTTACAAATGTGGTCATTGCATTGCTATCTGACTTTTACAATACTCATTTAATGTATCGTAATTTTTTACTAAAACACCGATTGCGAAATATCTGGATAACAATCTAACTTCATTTAATGGTTAAAATGATACATCATGCTCTTAACACTCAAGCTAATTCTTTGAAATTTTTCTTTGTGATGCTAGATTGGTGAAACATTGTCTACCCAGTTCTAATAAAATTTTCAATATCCTGCATAGGTACATTTTTTCATGCATCATCTAATCCTAAATCTTCCCTATGTGCTAAACATTGTTGTTCAGTTAAGTGTGGTATTTCTCTTTTGAGAATTGCTGCTACCCCATTTTTCTTCCTGAGCATAACACTGGATCCATCACTCATAAATATTACAATTTTTTGTGAGATGATATCCAGTATTACTTAATTTCAGTATAACATATAAAACACCATAGCTAGGGCCACTGACAGTAAATCGTTGATTTAGTAGTAACAATAAATAAATGTCTTTTGTAAACTCTAAACTATAACTAAATAAAATGTTTTTATTGTGAATAGTAGTTATAAACTCCCATAAGAAAGTCACACTGTATGCAACTATACAGTCTCAACTAAATATACTCACAATGCTTCTACCCATTATCTCAATCAACCTGTCACAGATTGTAGATGAAAGGTTAAATAATTTATCTTGATCAGGGTTTCCATGTTTATCAATGTGAGCTTTTAAAAAATCATGTAGTTTCCATTATTAGTGGAACCAAACAGTTCATCTTTTCCACAGTTTACTGTCAACGATTATCATTCACTCACTCTGTAAATTTGTTTTCAGCTTATGAAAACATTGTATGTGCTTTGTCAAGCACATCAACAGATTCCAAAGGAAAATGCTGAAGTGTTAGCATGTATTTTCACACTGGTTGGCAAAGTGGACAGTATAAAGTAAGAAATTGAATAATTTGGGTAATATAACATTGAGTATATAATAATAACTACAATATAATAATAACTATAACATTGGGTATATAATAATAACTATAACATTGGGTAATATTTTAACATATTTAATTAGCATTGTATCTTTATATCATTATTTTTTGTATATTGGCATTTTATTTTGTCAATGTTCAATGGTCTTTACAAAGTATTAGCTATGTTGGAACTATCATTTGTAGAAACCAAAAACAAGAACTAATTTAATTTCGTTTTGAATAAATTGTTATAAAATTATGAGTGTTTTGTCTTACTAATATTTTTTCCCCCCATGAAACATGTTAATGTGTTTAGTGGCAACACATTTAAATAAATTATAAATATCAAATTAGTTGTATAACATAACATTAGTTGTATAATTTAATCATTAGATAATTAAACAAAAAGTACACTATCTTGATTTCTTACCTTTCATCTAGAATTAGATTTAAAATTACCCTATTGTATATTTAAAATTTATTATAAAAAAAATGAATTCTTTGAAACAAACATATTCATAATATGTGTTAAGAACATTCTAAGAAGCTCTTAGTAAAGTAATTAAAACTTTGCTCAAAGTTCGATACCACACTTATTTGTACTACTGTTTAAAATGGTATGTTTACAACAACAGACAATGGATGTCACTACTCTTAGTAATTGTCTGAATAGAATGACAATCTTTTTAAACCCAGAATAGAAATAATTAAGAAACCAATTTCACATTGAATATTTTCATCAAACTTAAAAGTGGTAAAAACATTACTTGGTTGGTTCTAATCAATATTTTTCAATTTTTTTTTAATTTCCTTTATAAGACAATTATGCAATTTTTATAAGACAATTCATTGTATGATAGCAATTCTTTAAGCATGTATTTCTCCACCTCCAGGCTACTACTAATAGCTTAATTAATTTTTAATAGGTTAATTATTTTTTCAAATAATACAATATAAAAGTTAGTGCGAAAAAATGTCAAGCATTCTGAAATATGAACTAGGAACCTTCCTTATAAATGGTAACACCTAAGTATGTGGTGCATTCAAAATATAAGTGACCTTTTTTAAAAAAAAAAAATATTGAATATTTACAGCATTATACAATTAATCTCCTTCAGAGAATTCTCCTTCCCATTGTATACATTTTTCCAACTTGAGTTTCACAAGTGCGGCTCTGGCATGCACATTTTGATAACACTTTCAAGGCATTCTGAAAGTTTTCTTATATGAACTCTACTTTTAAATACATGCCCAATTTTACATACATTTTAATTAGGGGCTATGATTGTAATTTCAGTGGATGAAGGATGACACTGAGCAAATTTTTTGTATAAAATTTACTAATTATAAATGATGCAAGGGTTGCTGCATTGTAATAGTGAAGGAAGCACATACCTGTTTTGTTAAAGTTCAGATCTCTTCTTTCTTACATTTTTATGGAGATGATGACCTCTAGGTAGTAATGGGCACTTCTTTGTCAGCTCTGCAGATCTTGTATTATTGTACTCATAGTGAAAAACATCTTTGATGTCAAAAAAAATGAATATCGCTTTTCATGATAGAGTTTCAGAATAATTTTGGCAGTGACAAGATGCATCTCTAATTTTTTTGTTAGGATTTCATGAAATGAACCCATCAAACTCCTAGTCTCTTTTGCTATCTCACAAAACATTGAAAATCGACTCGATATCACCAAATTCTTCACTTGGGCATCGTGAATATGTCAGTTGATATCAATGGACTTTCCTGAGAAGTATCATCTTTGATAGGTTCTAGACTACTTTTAAAACCTGAATCACTCACAGCATTATGTGTGGCTCAGAGAGTCCTACTTGTAAGTCTCTTTATACTTTCATAAAATTTTTGTCAAGCTTAACACAAAATTTCAGAACAACTCTTTATTCATGTAGGTAACTCATTGCAAAAATTACTTAAGACACCAAACAACATATTCATCGAATGTATACTGTAAAAACTAATCGTACACAAAAACACACACACACAAATGGTACAGAATTTTTTGTTAGTTCCTGTTATGCAGTGAGGATCAACTGCATATCTAAAATATTTTGTTTTTTAAATAGACATAATAAGCTACAAAAAAAAAAAAATATATATATATATATATATATAAGAATATATGTAAAAGGGGAAAGTAATGTAAAAAGATATGAAGTGACATATCTAGACAACAAAAAAAGGTGAAAATGAATTTCTCTTGAGGTATTACTTAAAAATTAAATACATCATATTGTTTAAGAAAACAAGGAAGGTTTAAAAGAATAATAAGAATGGCATGCTACACAATGAACAATGATAGATAAGATAATCTAATAGCAACTTAATTTAATTTTGTGTTGAGATGTTAAATTAAATTTTGACAGCTAATCTACTTGTATGATTTTGTAAAATAATTTCACTGCCACAACTATATGTAGCTTCTTACTTGTATCTTTCCCACTTTATGAAAAATTGTATTTACTATAAGGGACATACAGCTATAACATCAATATGATCTTGTAAAATAATCTCGCTACTCTAACTGAATGTAGTTTCATACTTTTAACTTTCACAATTTAAGAGAATACTACATTTTTTCTGAAGGTATTGTTGAATAACAAACCGCTTTGGTTCAATATCTTAGTTAAATGTCATTATTCTACATAATAAGTTCGCTGGTTCAGAATCAAAATAAATAGTCATTGCTCAATCTGTTTAAATATAAGTTTAATATGTTATAATGACCATTACATGTTTCATATTTGAAGTTTTATGTTTAAAATGAATAATGCATTGTAGATGATGACTACATTAAATATATAATTAGACTGCACAATACAATAATTAATAGTAATATTATAAAAGTTAGCTGGTGAAATAGGCCAAATGAATATAACCACTTCATGTACTTTTACAAAAATAAGAAGATACAGTTTGTTTATTTACAATTAATAAAGAGGAAAGGATACATGAATCTTAACAGGTATATTTTACTGATATATCTCTCAAGAATGTTTTTGAGTTTTTAGGGCAATTTTACATCAGAGTTAGTGTAAACAATGGACTAATATAAAAAAAAAATTAGAGGCACATGTCACATATTTTGTTTGGTATAAGATTTGATACTGAATTTATTATTTTTATGATAATTATAGTAATGTTATTAATCACATGCTTGTGCATGTGGACACACCCACTCACATCTACACAAACTGGTCCTTTCATCTATTGCACATCAAGTATTAACAAGTAAAAAATTTCAATAAATAAATAACACTGGTCAACATGATTTTTGTATCACAAGTATCAATAGATGTACTTAATCTAGTTTTTTATCCTGTTTTCAAATATATATTCAGAATTTTTCTATCACCCACAGTTTGTTATTTTATTTTTTTTTAATATTTTAAAACTTTTTTTGTCCATTGTCAAGTAAAAGCTCCTAGAGCATTGTAAATATGATTGAAACAAATGAGCTAACTCAAAGGGTAACAACTGGTACTGTTGTGCAGGTTAAGATGTGTATAGACATGTACAAACATGATCTAGTATAGCACACATCAGAACGATGCCAGTTGTGAAAGTAGTGAACCAGTAAACACATCATTATGAATACTTTATATGTCTGAATTATTTATTGTGTATTACATATTTACAACTTATTTCATTTAATTAGTTGTTACTTTCATTAACCGTTACAAAACGCTAAGTTTGTAGTTTGTCTAAATCACCCTTACAATTTTTGTTATGTATGTGGTGAAGTGATGCTCGAGTTCCAAAGACAAAACCTTACTCCATTAGTAAAAAAGTGTTATGAACTTTATTTTGGGTGTAACGTCAGGGACCAAACATGGGCCTTGGCCACATATCTGTTGTTTATTGTGTTCTAGGCTTCTCAATGCATGGAAAAATGGCATACGCCACATGCCATTTGCATCCCTATGATTTGGAGGGAACCCAAAGATCACTCTTCTGACTGTTCTGCTTAACAAACATTCAAGGGATTACGTCAAAATCAAAGCAAACAGTAGTGAACCCTAACTTGCAATCTGCAATGAGACCAGTTCCAAACTGTGAAGAATTGCCCATACCAAAGCCTCCAGAACATGTGACAATAGATGAATACAGCTCAGAGTCTGATGGAAGTAAGAAAAAGAAATAGATTCTGGTGATACAAGTTTTGAACAAGGCAGTTCAGCTGAGCCTCATTTACTGACTCAAGAAAATCTTAACGATCTCAAGTTATCCAAAAAACAGTTTAAAATGCTTGTTTCCTGGCTAAAAGGAAGGAATCTTCTTCAAAAGAATACAAAGATATGTACTTATCATAATCATCATTCTGAATTTAAAGATTATTTTTCTTAAGAAAGCAGCTTAATGTTTTGTAATGAGATTTCTTTTCTTATGGAGACACTTTGTAATGAACATAACCCAATAGAATGACACTTGTTCATTGATTCCTCTAAAGTTAGTTTAGAAGCTGTGCTTCTGCATAATGGCAATGGCAATAAATTCCATCAGTACCTGCAGCTCACTCTGTTAGTATGAAAGAAACATATAAAAACTTAAAATTTATATTAGAAAAGCTTCAATATGCAGTGTATAAATGGAATATTTGTGGTGATTTGAAGGTAATTGCACTTATTCTTGGTCTGCAGCTTGGTTACAAAAAAGTACTGTTGTTTTTTGTGTGAATGGGATAGCAAGGACAGAAATAACCATTTCATTAGAAAAGAATGGCCTAAACATGAATCACTCATTCCCGAACAGAAAAATTTGAAACATGACCCATTGTGTAATCCTAAAAATGTGTATCAACCTCCGTTACACATGAAATTAGGATTAATGAAGAATTTTGTCAAGGCCGTGGAAAATAGTACTGATTTCATCTAGTTAAAATAGAAGTTTCCTAAAATTAAAATTACTAATGCAAAAATTAAAGAAGGAATATTGGTGAGTCCACATATATGATCACTAATGCATGATGAAAAGTTTGAGGAACAATTGAATCCACTGGAGAAAGCAGCTTGGCAAGCATTCAAAAATGTTACTCAGAGTTTTTTGGGAAATCGAAAGGTGGAAAATTACCTTGATATTGTCAATGATCATATAACATCTTATAAAAATTTAGGTTGTATCATGTCCTTAAAAGTACACTTCCTGCACTCGCACTGAGATTTCTTCCCGGAAAATTTTTGTGCAGGGACCGATGAGCATGGGGAACACTTTCGTCAGGAGATTTCAGCGATGGAAAACAGGTATCAAGGCAAATGAATACTAATATGCTGGCCAATTATTGTTGGACCATCAAGAAGGATGCTTCACAGGCAAAACAGCAGAAAATCGTCATTTCTTACTTTCTAGATGAGTCAAATGTTAGAATATTGTGTAATTAAGAATGCAGAAAGTATTAAAATGTTTGAGATTATAAATGCTTGCCTCTCAAAAAACCTTGCATGATGGGGGAAAACCAATATCATATTTGAATTCAGGAGAAAAAAATACTATCAGAATCATATATTTTTCTTCCTGAGACAAAAAAATTCTTTTTTGTTCCCCAGTGTAATTCATCAGTTGCAAACTACATTACTTACTAATAAAATCATACAAGTAATTCAAACAATAACTTAATCCAATTCAGTCTCACAATCTTCTTTCATCAGTAACATGAGTAGAAGCAATTAAAAAGATATAAGTTTCCCTATATATATATATATATATATATATATATATATATATATATATATTATAAAGACAATGCATGCTGATTGGCATATAATTAATTGTAAAGTGATCAGTTATTTTTTACTTCAGAAAAATCAGGTGACTGAGCTTGAATTGTTTTGAGAGTCTACATGACAGAAAATTCTTTGGGCCTTAGTCAAATAATTTTTCTGTTCGTAATTAATATCTTTTGTTTTTTTATTGTTGCATTTTGTACAGAATTTACGTATTAAAGCTGTAAAGTGTAGACAATAAATTTTCTTAGATTAAGGTTAATGATTCTCTCATGTGATATCTAATTATGAATAGGATAATAATAGTGATTACAGGCACAGAGCTGTAGATAAACTATTTTTTTATTCTTGTGAATTGGATAGAAGTAATGGAAAAATCACATGATTTTATGTAAAATTATGATTAATGCAGAACAGTTTAAGGGTCAGGAAAGGATATGGAAAAGTTAAAGCTTCTTTCATTATCTAATATAAATGTATGCACCATGTAAATGGATAGGTGTAAAGATCCCTGTATCACCAATATCTTAATAAAATTACAACCATAATAAAACATATAAAATAATTTTACAGAAAGATTTATTTGATTAATAAAATTTAATTCTATAAAATAAACTTTTAATTCAAAATTTTTACTAATATTTATTTGAGTTAATTATGATGGATGAATAGATTATGTGAATTTAATTACTTCTAGTGAACATTAAGAATGGTTGTTAAATGGTGTTGGTTCACAGCAAACAATGTAGTGGAAGTCAAACAGGCATGGATGGATAAATGTTAATTCTTGACCGTGGTTAAATGTGTCTATGAGCAAATCACCTTGAGTCACGTGTGAAAAGATGTCTTTGTTAAGGCTTCATTGGTACAAAATTGTATAAGCAGTATTATCAACAAAAACTAATGCTTCTAGCACAGACGTGGACAACAGTTTTTGCCTACGGGCCAAATTGGAAAGAAAACTTTTTTCATGGGCCGAGCAAAATATTACAATTAAAAAATGTTTAATACAAAAACAATTCATTTAAGTAAACAAAATTTTATTATGGAATTTGTTGTACTTTTATTTGGATTCGTTACACACACATATACATACACACACTCAAAATATAACCTTAACGCATATATAATTATCTAAATTCCATCAATATGAGGCAGGAGTGAAGGAGTGCCAATATAGAGATCATAAATACTGATGACATCTATAAGCTTCTAAAGGTATAATGTTATAAAAAAAATCATTAAAAGCCATTATAAATAGGAGTTACTATTTTCAAGAAATCACGACTGAAATAACATTACACAGCTCTGGAATGGATACACAGCTTTGTGTATTGATCTGTTAAAGATTACCTGAAGTTTTAAACGGTGAGTTTCCACTGGAAATATATGAATAACAGGCAGATCTGATATCAGTACCTTAGGCCAGGATCTTTGGAGACAATTATTTTTTATATCCCACTGTGCACCTTCTAAGTAGAACCCATGTAGATAACAACCCTGAATTCATAAACAAAACATGAACAAACAAAATTTCAATCAGGCAAATTAAAAAATCCCATCAACTAAACTGCAAAGTAAAAGTAAAGCAGTGTTAACGAGATATAATAATATATTTAATTCTATATAAACAATATAATTTAATTTAGTTAAGTTTCTCAGAGTTGTGCTTAAAAATTAATGTACATTATATTCTTTTAGCAATCACATCCTTGTTTGGTACATTAATATTGTTATATAAGAAAACTTACAAGTATCCTGTTTTATGATATGATGACATCTTAAATAATCATAATTAATATCCATTGCAATTATAACCATAATTTAGAAGTTAATATGTAAATAATGTTGTTCCACAAATACAATTGTCAAAAAATGCCTATTTAAATTAATAAGTTGCATATCTGATTTATAATGAATATTTAATTGTAAAAAAGACTAATTCTAAATAAAAATGTTTTGCACTTCATTTAAACTTGACTAAGTTGATTAATTTTAAATGTTATTAGCAGATAAATTAAGCATTTTACAAATAAGGATTACAGAAAGGAAAAACAGTAATGCCACATTTTTTAAATTTAATATGAATCTTTTCTGAACAAATTTAGTTTATAATAGTTGTTAAGCATGTTACAATTGATGAGACATTAAACCTGAAACTTTCATAAAAACTATTTAGTTATATAAAAACTTTCATTTATCTACGTTTTGAACTGGTACAGCCACAAACATGCTGATATATATGTTTATTTTTAATTATTTTATTGAATTAATCTTTTTAAGATTCATATTATTCTTCTGTAATGTTAAATTATATTTTAAATTCTATTAATATAAACCATCTAGTATAGAATATTGAGATTAGAGATACCTTTATTTTCACAAAAGTACTTTCACAGGTTTCTGCATTCTCAGTCATGTTGGATTCATTTAATTAAACTGCTTATTAAATAAAGATATTAAAAAGTAGAAATAAACCATGAACATGGTGTAATGCACATGCTAACTGGGCCAAAGAGTCATGTTTTCTGACAAATCACATTTTTATGTCCAGGGGCAAAAGGTTCCATAGGATAAAAAAGCATGAGATGAAAATACATCACTGGCTCATATCCAGCAATCAATTAAACATCTCTAGAAAAAATATTTTGGATTGTTTCACATTTGAAGGCCCTTTGAACATTATTTCCAGTAGATGGTATGTTGAAACCCCAACTACCGAAGTACATTGGTATCCATTGTCTACTATTGAAATCCATATAAAGCAACTAAACTTTTCTAGGATTTGAACCTGAGAACCTTCAACTTTGAAGATCAGCTGTTAAACAACCAATTTGTGAAGATGAGTTAACCATTAGACAGCCCAGTGGGCTTAACCAACAGATGATGCTATAAAAAATAATAATCATTTATTTTTATAACATGTTTTTCAAAGTGAGTTTAATCAGTAACTTTATTTAAGCTTTGAAATCAATTAAAATGTAATTTATCTTTTATTCAAATTAATAAATTATATATATAACATGTAAAGAATGACCCCCATTTCAAAACCATACACCTGTACAACTATACATCATCAGTGAATGAAATTTGTACCATTCAAAAGTGTGCTTTCTAGAATTACAAATACTGGCTGCCAGATTGCAATACTAATGTTCAAACATACACTAACTTCAGTTGTAAAAAATACGGTGTCTATGCAACAGAATGTATTTTGTGTTCTGCAATTTAGCAAGACAAAGTCTGTAATAACGATTCAGCGTATGTTTTGAGAGCATTTCATTGATCAAACAGCGTTTGATCCATTGTTGGCTGAGAACATTCATCGCTGTTATAAGCAATTCGAGGAATCAGAGTGTTTATGTTAGGGGTAGAATCCAGGATGTCTGTGCACTTCAAGGAAAATTTAAAACAAATTTAAGAGGCTTATCAGCTAAGATTTGTTTATTGTGCTAACCAAGACCTTGCATTCCCTCATATTACTGATTGGTGCCTGTTGAGATTGCACTTGCATTTCAGACCATATCAATTACAGCTGGTAAAAAGCTCTTTGTGAACACATAAAATATCTGTGATATGTATTTATTTGATATGGAAGACTGTAGGTTCTTATCGCGGTTGGTTTTTAGTGATGAAACAAAATTTCATTTAAGAAATAGTTTCATGTCACATTGTATCATATAGGGACTTCAAAATCTGCATGAGATTGTGCAGCAGGAGCAAGAATCAACAAAAGCTCATGTTTTTTATGTGATTTCATTTACAAAAATTTAGGGACCCTTTCTTTTTTGAAAGAAATACAGTTACATTCTTATCTTGAGATTTTGAGATGGTGGCCTGCCCATCTTAATCTCTCTATGTAATACATCGACACAATCAAGTTCATTGGTTTCTAAATGAAACATCACCTCAATTCTGGATGTACAGGAACCCAACACTTGGTACTAAACTTTTGGCCCCTAAGATCCCCAGACATACACCTTGTGACTTTTCTTGCAGGATATGTGATACAAAGTGTTTATATTCCACCATTAGCTGCTTATTTGGATGAATTAAAACCAGGATCACACTTGCAGTGACTTCAGTAACAGACGACTGTTTGCAACAGGTTGCAGAAGAATTCAGCTATAGTTTTGATTTTACTTGTGCAGCAGTTGGAGGGCATCTAGAAAATTTATAACTTGGTAAGTGAAATTTTTAAATAGTATAAAGTATGTCTTGTAATACATTTTTAAAAATGTATCACACATATATCTGTTTGAAATCAGGTCGGTCATAGATGCTGCATAATGTCTTTTGATAAAACTTATTTTTATTTTAAATCCTAAGGATCAAACATAGCAATACCTTTGAGAAAATTATTACCGTTTCAATTAATAATTCCTGTAATGTAATACTGGACTGAGCAAATTATAATCTTCTATACATACAACTGAACATTTAAAAATTCAATATGATTAAAAATACAGTGAAATCTTCCAAAATAAAGTCTCAATGAAATCTCACTAGATTTCTTTGGGTTCTGGAAGCAGTGTTAGAGAGCACTGGTTCCAGACAATGTTGGTCGGTTGTAGAAATGGTTGCCTTAGAGAACATTGCTGTGTGGCCATAATAATTATTGTTAAAGGTTTACGGAAATTAATGTTTTTAATAAAAAAAACATAATTGGAAGCAAAGAAAAAATTCCTTTCATTAAAATTGCACAAATTTAGTCAAATAATATTCATATAACTAATAACATAGATAATTCAGTTGATGACAACAATGGAAAAGTAAAAAGATCATACAAAGATGAAACCTGTTCTCAGAACAAGTATTTAATCTGTAAAACAGAAATAAATGTCGAATATAAAATACTGATGTATATGTTAAATATTGTAAATGAGGGGGTAATTAATTTTGTATTTTAAACAAATGAAGAGCGCAATGAAAAATACTGGAAATACCAAATACAGTATTTAAAATAAATTTTGTTTACTAACCTCTGAATATGCTTACTATTTTAGTATTCGTTCAGTAAATTCTGCCTTCTTGACTTATTCTTTTGTTTAATCACTTCCTTTTCTTAAAACACTTTTTTACCGTGTTTTCATTCTACTTCCATTCTTCCTTTACATATTCCACTAAATCGGTCAAAGTAATTTTCTAATCAAGTCATCTACATTTTGAACCAAATCAATACTGCTACAAAAGTAGTCATTATTCGAAAGCAATAATGAAGGTTAAAGAACTGAATTATTTCAAGAACTAATGGTTATGATTTACTTGTAGCGTTGGCAGGTAAAAAAAAAAAATAAAGGTTACTTAACGACAATTTCAGATGACACTGGGCATTGTCCAAAGTTAGCAGTACTTTTTGTCTAGTTTTTTATTTTTTTTTATTGAATTTTTCAATCCAGTTAATGAAAATGCAATTCTATCATCCAAGCCTTTAGATTTGCATACCATTCTACTTTCAGTTTGGACCACTCTACTTTCAGTTCAAGATCTTGGTCGCAGCAAATTGTTTATTATTAATGAAGGTTCTTTTTCTCCTACAGCACCGACATACAACATCACATTCCTTATTTTACTTTTTTAATACCATATTCATTTGTACCTATAAACATCAATGGCTTAGTCAGTAAAGGTGGATAAAAAAGTCCTGCTTTGTCAATGTTGTTAATCCTTGGAATCATAATCTTTTATTAACAAATAAACTGTTGCAATCACTTTGCCACTACGTTTTCACTGACAGATTCACTTTCACCACACAGATTTTTTTAAAACAATATTATTTCGGCAGTTTTATTTTTCAACTAACCACTGCTTCCAGTAAATGTCTCAATTTGAAGTTGTGCGTAACTTACTGCTTTTACTTGAAGAAGTTTCCTGCTGATAGGTAATTTTCATGCATGGGCACCTTCAAACAAAGTCAAAGTTAAATCATTCAATTATTTCTACAGTTGAAAAATTTCCTTTTTTATTTTCATTACCATTTCTAAATTATATTTTTTTAAACTTTCTTTTTCTTTTAACATTTTTTGGATTTATGTTTTACCACAAGTGTATTTTTCCACTAATTTTCTTTATGACAGACCACAGTCAGCATCTCAATAACTTTAAACCATGCTTCTAAATTTAATGGTTTTATTTTGTTTTTTCTGACATTTTACTAAAAATTAGAAAAGAAAACACATGAAAACATCAATCTAAACCAAGATGTACGATTACAGCTCAACTGAATGCAATAGTTACAAAATCATATCTGAAGTCTGTCAAAGTCAGTTTGTTTGCCTATGTAACAATAAAAGTGAGCATTAGAAGTGTACATTCTACAAGTAGGCTATGGGCATCATGGGTGTATGTGACTATAAAAATGAATGAATAAGCAGTAAATTTTTTATACAATTTAAATCCAATTTCTTGTCTTATTTTTTTTTAAATTAAATTTTTTTTTGTAAATGATTGGAAAGTTTTTTTACTAGAATTAAATTTTCTCCTAATCTGTTATTAAATTTGTGATGAAAATTAAGTTTCATACCAAAAAGAAACAATAAATTAATAGTCACTTTCATTGAATATTTTATGGTTTCTGTTGGGTTTGGAGTGGTCGTCTTAGAGAAAAATAATAACATTGTCTGTACTGTAATTTAATTTTCAAGAAATACTGGTCTTTTATAGAAGTGATCATCTTGTAGAGGTGGTTGCTGTGAGATTTCACAATAAGGAACTGTAAAAGTTATTAATTATTCAAGATAGTAAAATACTTAACATAAAACTTACAATTTTTGGCCTTGCAACCACATCTTCTTCATAAGGATAATTAGTAACCACAGTAAACATTGATGAACGGTCAAGAGGCCATCGATTCTCTCTACAAGAAACTTGCATGACAGCAGTAAGAAAAGCTCCAGGCAGATGAAAGCCAGCCAACCATATAGATAGTGGTGGTTTCTCTTGGTAAAACTGTAATTCAAACAATCATTAATAATATAAAATAACTGATGTGGATACCACATGACTTCCTTGCACATCTATTGAATAACATACACACATTTTTTTAAAATGAAAAGTACATAAAATATTATTTCACTAATAACTTCTGATTTTTTCCATTTTTTTTATTGTTATTATTAAATTATTATTTACTATAAAACTTTTTTTACAATCAGAGGTTAAAAAGTATTAATAAATCAGTATATTTAAATTACAAAAAAAGCTAAACAAAATAAAAGAAAATGAAGTCTGATTCAAACCGATGTGAGTTCCCCTTGTAAGATCCAAATATTTCATTAATTAGAATTTTATTTGGCTATAACTCAAAAACCAATGAAAATAAGTACCACCTATGAACATTGTTGAAAAGCTCTCAATAATACTTACTGCTCTACTGCAGTTAAGAAAAAGTTCAAAATCCAAATTTTTGGATTTTGGGCTCGTTGATTAGAATAAAAAGGGGAGGTGCACAACTGGATGTTTCAACAGTCCTAAATCCAAAATTTCAACATTCTACGGCTAATCATTTTTGAGTTATATGAGATGCATATGTATATACAGACATCATGCCAAAACTAGTAAAAATGGATTCAGAGATGGATTTATTTACACAGAAAATAAAAAAGTTAAACATGATTAACTCATTCATTGGATTGTTAACAGATATGGGTTCAAGATCTTTATTTTCATTATTATCTAAAAGTTTGTATATATAAACTCAGAATGGCATAGCAATCTCATATTGTCATTATAAAAGATTTGTGTTGATTTATTTTTAAAAAAACTGATTACAATATTTTCCTTAATTTGGTTACCTCATGTGAAAGAAGACAAGAAAATATAACAGAACAGAAAGTTTTTCTGAATTATACTTGTTTCAAAAAGAATTTGAACTATCTCAGAAACTTTGAACTAAATTATAATTCAAAATTAAATTCCTGCTAATAATTTACTTAAATAGGAGAATACAAACTCTGTAGAATATCATGAGGTTCAGTAATGATTTTTAAAGTATAATGACTTTTATTCATCAAAATGAAATCTTCAACTCATCAATAATCATCTCATTATAAAATATTATGACTTTTAAACAGCTTATTAAAATTTAGCATAGGAATAACATGGCACAAGAATTTAAAAGAAACTTAAGATTTTTGTTAACTTTACCAATCACCTGCATCATAAGTAATATAGAGCTAGCTACACTTGCAGAAACCTTGTGTTACACAAAATATATATTGTTGGGGCAAGTTACAAAAATAAAATTACAAATACCTCGTTTTTGCCAAAATAATATTGGGCTTTATTTTTAACAGAATGAAAAACAAACTTTCAACCTTTTCTTTAAAGCATAACCTTAAAAAATTAAATGAAATTACGAAATAAACTTAACTTAATCCTGTACAGTATTTATACAAGGATATCAGCTGAATCAACATATTTGTTAATAATATTAAATGACAAATACATAAATATACATTTTTCAATTAATTATGTTGAAAATCTTTTGTATTAAATATGAGTCTAAAAACAGTTCAAAGAACTAAATACATTGTTATTAAAATTACAAGATGGAATACAAAAGCAATAAATATTACTAGAACAAATCACAATATTAATTACAAAGAGTCCAAAAACATAACTTCACTTCAGGAGTTATTTTCTTTAGATTAATTTAAGAAAAGTAATATAAATTGAGTTCATGAATAAATAAGAATTAATCTCTGCACTTAACAAATTAAATTAAATTAAATGATAGAGTCACTATTTGAAAACATTTCAATTAAAAACGTAATTTACCCTTAGCAACTGACTTTTAAACAAAGACTTTTAATGAACAACCAGAATATTATTAATAATAGTTATCATTAATAATATATAAAATATGTCACACATGAAAAATAATAACACAACCTTTATCTAAGCCACCTTTCATGACTACGCTTGAATGAAGAAATGGTTTTTTAAGCCAATCTTGAATTTCAAAATCATAATGTACAATTAATTGAGTATTTCACTAATTTTACTAATAACACAACTATTATATAAATATAATAAATAATGAATAATTTTAATTTGCCTTAATCACACATTATTTTGTAAAAATGAACTCGTGAATTAAAGTACACATATATACATACAGTTTATCCTTGGCGTAATCTAGAGTGGTGTATCAGAAAATACAGAGGTAACACTTTGTTATAACCAATTTGGAAAGATCCTGCTTCGATGAATTTGGCTGGTTTGTAACAACTGAACCGACGAATATGAATGCACAAAGGCGATGAATATGAATGCACAGAGATGATAGAAACGATGGCCAGAGAGAGACGACGCACAACGAGAGACTGCTGAGAGTAACGAAGAAGTAGAAGTGACCTGACACTAGAGGCGAGCCGGCTTATATAGGGTAAGTGGAGTCGAGTGAACTGTAAAGAGCTGAGTGATGTCGATAGAAGCCGAGTCCATCCGAAAGGAGCTGTGTGAACGGTGAGGAGCCGCTAAATTGTGAGGCGCTGAGTGCATCCGAAAGGAGCCGAGTGAATGTAACATGTTTACGTTTAGTTCTTCTTCTTTATTTTATTTTTTTTAAACATTATACACATGAAATAATACAGAATTAAATCTTAATTGAATAATCAATACAAAGGTCATAAATAAAAATCAACTGAGCATATGTATGTTGAATGGAATGCATTAATTTCAGTGTATGAAAAAATTTCTTATTTATAATTAAAATATTCATTACATCGAAATACTGTTAAATTTTAGATGAAAACAAGTCAAATACCAAACCAGTTGAATTAACTTAAAAACTGCTTTACGCAATGGCGTAAACATATATATATATATATATATATATTAAAAAAAAAAATGTATCAACAGAAAATAATACATAATACAAATCAACCACCACTAATAAAACTACCAAAAATATTAGGAAAGCTTGTGTAATTAACTGTCATGACTTTAGATAATCTGACATGAGTCACATGTCACTCGTGAAAACAACACAACTATTTTTCAAGAATAACAAGTATACCATGCTACAGTTACTGTGGAAATAGTTTCCCAGTGGAAAAAACTTTACTCAGTGAAGAGGTCTTCTTCATTGACCCAAATGTTGCACATCAGCTCGAGTGTGTGCACTGAAACACAATTTATATTTAGCCCTATACTGCACTTTTCAGATAAAGCAGTTATTTTTCATAAAACAATAGGCTTATCACAAAATTTATTATAAACATTACATTTAAATTAAAGATATTTTAATCCTAAAATATAGACTTAATGCATCTATTTATCTCAATTGTAATATATTTTATAGTAATTTTAATTGCACAGATTGTAAGAAAAGTTAATATTTTATAATTATTACAGAAAATAGGTAGTTTAATCATAATTTTAAATTAAAAAACAAGCTGATCCAAAAGTATAAAAATTTATCATAAAAAAAAATGTCTGCAATTAGAGAAAAAAAAACCAAACAAAAGATAATTTAATTAGCAACTTATAAAACTACTATTCTTTTTTTTACTAATTAAAAAAAAAATTAGACACACTACTGGCACCATTCTTGTATAATGGTCTTGTGTCTGGGGATATTCATTGATTTTTTAAAGACTGTGTTAAACCATAAAAAAAGGCTGATAATATTGTTTTTACTGTTCTAAATTACATCAATGAAACAAACTATATCATTAGCAGCACCATTTACAACACTGCTGATGAAGAACCTACACAATATAAAATAGTCCTGTAAATATCAGTAAGAACAATTCCACATGTTAGGTTTCAGCATGTGATGAAAGTTATTTTTTAGTTATCAGAAAAATAAAATAAAAGCATACCCACAAAACTTTATTAAAGGAGAAAAATGTTAAAAAATTGAAAATGTACATAAAAATGATTAACAAAAATGCACATAAAAATGCATTAATCATATTTTGATAAGGAATTAAGGTCGAAGTAAAATGCTTTTATAAATTGAAATGATTTATCTATTTCATTCAAATCATCACAAAAGACATACATTAGTTTAAATTTAAAGCACAACGCTAATTCATACATTCAATTTAAATTTAATAAAGGTAAAATAAGATGAATCAATAATTTAAGAGCTGACATTGTTTTTCTAAGTTAATTCTATTGATATTTTTATTAATAGAAGTAACTGATTTTAATATTAACCATACAGGTTGAGACTAGAAAAATATTTTACCAAACAAGACTTTGTTAAATAAAGGAAATAGGTAATGTAAACATTTTTTTTTTTTCTAGTAATAAAGAGTTATTTTCAAAAAAATATCTTTACCCATTTCTTAAAGAACTCGAATCTTCTTTCAAAATGACCCATCCATCCACCAAGATTTTTACGAGTTTCAGGACATAGTATTCTCCAATCATTTGGAATCTGCCCATTATAAAGATTGGTTGCAATAGCATCTAAAACAAGATCCATACCAATTTCTCCATGTAATGCCTGTAAAGTAAATAAAAAGAAAGATACTTACTAAACTAAGCAGTGTTAAAGAATTTACAGGTAAATATAGGTAGATCATTTATTCTCATGTTGTAAATAAACACAAACTATAATCTATTTCTGAATTGAATCATTTATTATCTATTTTCTTCTTCAGAAAATTCGTAACTGTTTTAAAATAACAATATATTTCTCTCTTTAAAGAGAATTAATGCTGATTCAGACAGCTGTAAAATAGGAAGGTCATTCAATAATTAAACAGACAAACATTTTTAGTGAAGGAAACTCTTAATACAGGGAACTGAAACTTTTGTAGGTGTTGGTTGGTAATCTTAAGTCAGCTGTTCAATTGATACTTATGTATACATAAAGTCTTAGTTACAATGGTGTGTCCACTTGAAGAAAGTACTTTTGAAGAACAGCGTTCTGTGACCTGATTTTTATTTTTGAAAAGTGTACAACCGTCAGAAATATTCTCTCACATGAACAAACAATATGGCAGTAGTTGCATGAACTGTGCGAGTTTTTACACATGAGTGGAAAAATTTTAAAATGGCTGCAAAAGCGTTGACCGACAAGCACTGCTTCGGATGTCTGGTAACAGTATTGACCTCAGCATTAGATTCTTGTATTGATTTACTTATCGAAAAAGACAGACAACTTAAGTTGAACAAACTGCTGAAAAATGTCGAGTAAGTGCTGATACACCTCTTTTTTTCTGTTTAACCTCTGGAACCACTGTAAGGTATTACTTCAGAGGATGATTTGTATGATTGTAAATAAAGTGCAGTCTTGTACACTGTTCCTGAGGTGTGTGGTTAATTGAAACTCGATCACCAAAAAACCCCGGGTATGCATGATCTACTATTCAAATCCATATAAAAGCAATTGCCTTTTTATCATATATAAACCAATTCAGTGAGTAAAGTGTTAGCACAACTCATTCCATTATTCAAAACAAACTGAACTACTGTTATGACTTGTGCTAGGTGGGTTCCCAGAGAGATTACCACTAATCACAAAGCTGAGATTTTGCATTTGTACCGAACTCAAATCATATCAATAATGAAGATGATGCATTTTTGGACAGGATTTTAACCTGTAAAGAAACTTGGATATATCATTTTCAGCCAGAGTCCAAGTATCAAAGCATGCAGTGGATTCATCCTGAATCGGCTGTCCATAAGAAATCAAAACACAACCATCAGCTGGTAAAGTCATGTTAACCATCTTTTGGAGTGCCAGTGGTGTGATTTTCTGTGATTATTTGGTGGAGGAATGCACTATTATCAGCCTATACTAATCAGCCATGATTGAGATCAAAGTCAAACCCATGTTGAAGAGGAAATGTCCAAGATAGCAGAAGAAAGGCATGCTTCTTCTTTAAGACAACGCTCTACCTCATACGCCGGCATAACTGATGCTGTAAACTATTGGCAAAATGGGTTGGGAGCTCCTACCTCATCCTCCTTACAGCCCTGACCTTGCCTTTCAGATTTCTATCTGTTTGGTTTGATGAAAGAAGCTTTGTATAGCATCAAGATCAATGACTATGAAGAAGGTAAACAAAAAAGTACAAAACAGGCTTCGAGATCAAGGTAAAGAATTCTTTGCTGAGAGGATAAGAAGACTCATAAAAAGATGGGACAAGTGGAGAGAAGTTGGTGGGGATTATGTGGAAAAGTGGACAAAAAAATTGTATTTATTTAATAAACCATTTTTGCTGTACAGTTGTTTGTGATAATTATTGAATGATCCATGAATAATTTATAACAATCTTTTAGATTTCATTCTTTTAAAAGTGGCAAACAAAACTTTCCTTACTAATGTTATGTAACTAAAGATGAATAAGTTATTACATGTTACACATCACATTGAAACCTTAAAAATTCAAATTATTCTGTAAAACTTTGTTTCTCCAAATGATACATAGAAAACTACTCCAAAAATCAACACATAAATAATTAACCCCAATGTAGTAGTAAGTGTACATTACAGAAAGAATACAAGAAATAATTCTCTAAAATTCCAGCATTGGTTGAATAGATAATAGACAAACATTCTCTTAGATGATCTCATCAACCAGTATACAAACTATCATTTAAAGAACTTTATGAATTAAAAAAAAAAAGAGAAGTACATCCACAAGAATGAAAACACGTAGACTGTTTAAACTATTTTCAAAATTTATGTTTTTTAAAATGTTGTATGAACTATTGATCAACTTATACACCTTAAAAAATAAGATTAATAAAATACTGCAAGAGAATCATGAATGACATTGAATTCTCTACCTGAAATGCTGAAAAAAGACAAAATAGGACAAAACAGATTTTTTAAATATAGTGTACAGTAAACAGAAAATACAATAACTGATTGCAAAGATTTGCTTAATAGTTGGATTCTGGAAAACTGAAAACTACACCTTTTACAATGTATTATAAACGGTTAAAGTCTCATTCACCAAAGTCAAATATTTTCTATTGCAATTTCACTGCATTTTTTTTACACAGTAACATCTTTTCTTTAGCATCTCAGTAGATGCTACTAAAAATTCATATTTTTTTATAAATCTTAACCAAAAAGGATCATTTTATTATCCAAAATTTATGAAAAATATGTGCCTTACTGCAGATTAACAATGTAATGCAAATATTCAAATAATAGATAAATAATAAAAAATTGAGTTTTATAATTATATGCAATAGAAGGAAGATAATTTGGGGTTGTAAAGGAAGCTCTCATAAACAAAAAAAAAATGAAGCAAAGTTTGATTAATTCATCAGTCAGAAAAAATAAGCACACAAATAACATAAAAATTATTTATCATTAACACACACAAACAATACAAATATATATACGTATGTGTAACTAATAAAATTACTGTGAGTTTGATGACAGTGTAAAGTATTCCTACCGTAATTGATCATTGACTATAACTGGATTAAAATTCAGACAAATTTTAGTCATTTAAAAAGCTTGTTTAAATATCATTGCCTAAAACAGCATCAATTCATTTGCCAGTTTAAATCTAAAATAGATAAAGAATAATATATGTAAGCAAGGTCTTCCATGCTTAAATAAGATGGGATTAATTATGCAGTAGCTATTCATCAGGCATGTAGGAGCATCACAGATAACATATACAACTTATTTTATAATCTCCTAATACATAACACAAAGTACTACTTCTTTATAGTAACTGTCTTACATTGATGATTTCTGCAGTAATATGTTCATTACCTCTGATGCTTTCTAGCTTACTATCAGCATCATTCTCTAAGCTATTTTCAAATAATATTTTATGAAGCATGCATAATCAGAAAAGAAATGTGCTAAATGAAAGCCAGCTAAACATAGGTAACCCTCAGCAGCTCTAAACCTATCTAACTGTCTAAACCTATCAACTTTTTAAATCAAACTAAGATGAATTTTTTAAAGTAAAGCATGATGGCTCTTTTTTAAAGCTAAGATTACGCGTATGTCTCGCTTCAGTGGCTGGTCCTGCTGTTTTCATCTTGCCATCAGTTAATACTATTGCCATCAGTTTTATAGAATTAGGTAGATATACATTTAGAATGTAAGTTTAAACAGGTTTTTACTGTGAATTGTGTTTGTTGGTTTAGTACATAGTTGTGTTATTGTGTATTTGTTAAGGTTCAAGTAAGTTGAATTTTTTCCTGCGCGCACGAGGTGTCACTATCAGCGCCCAGACAAAAAATAATTAGAGTAAATAATTAAAAATTAACATTTAAAATTTATCTTAAAAATAAAACAGATGTAAAATGTCTATGCAGTATGTTAAATGCAAAACAAAACCAAAATAAAAACAATATTAAAAATGTAACATAAAACATCAAATTGCCATATGTCAAAAGGCAAAAACTTTAAAGTTTTAATCAAATATCTGAATCCAGATGCATGGTCTTAAGACATTCAATAGTATCGATACATAAGATAAAGAGGTGTAGTTCCTTTTATATACGTAGAATATAATTATAATTAATGATGGCAGATTTATGATTCGCATCAATGAAATGGTTGGAAAATGCTGATTCTGTGTTGATGTGGCTCAGACCTTTCATTGATAATGGCTAAAACTTCAAATATAACACAAGGATGAGAACAGCAGCACCAGTCACTGAAAATGGTCACAAAAGCAGCTGAAAGAATTATAATGTATGTCATTTGAGCATTACTACAGACTGTCATGGACAAAAGTATAGCAAATAAGATTGTATATTATAATATTTTTTTAATAGTTTAATATGAAAATCAACTATTTCAAAATTACTATGAATAAAAGAACTCTTAAATACCTTCCTAATATTACTGCATACCCAAACGAACATACATTTAGAAATTTAATTAAGAATATCAACATCAAATCAAATTAAGTTTTAGTGTTTTAAGATCTCTAAAAATAAACAACAATAAATAAACATGAAACATACAAAATTTCTTGGCCATGTTGTTGTAATGATCTTGGGTGCTACAGAGGGAATCATAATTGAATTAACCATATAACCATATCGCCAAAATAGAGAGAAATAACCATATTGCCTAAACCGACAGATTTGTTGTAGACCAGACTGAAAGAACATACTTATCAATTCTATACACAAAATATTTCTTAGAAATTTTAAACATTGCACAAAATACAATAGTCAGCTTTTGAGGTTCACTTGTATTCTTAGGTATACTGGCAGATATAAAATAGCAGGTCATGGGCTGAATTCCTAATACACCATTTTCACAGCATTCTATTCACTTGTTAAATGACTTGTTTAAGAAGTTTCTTTGGTACTTCAAGGAGGTAATCTTCCAAGGTAATCTTCCAAACAGAATAACATTTTCAAAGTTGATTGATAAGAAATCAGTTAAATTAGGTTATTCTTTGAACAACATTAACTTTTATATTTCATAAAGTGACAGTAACAACTGTAATGTTTTTATTATTTTATTTATTTCTTTATTTGTATGGACAAAGAGGTACACTTATTTTTTCCCAATGGCCACAACAAAGCAGCCATAAGCGAATTTAAAAAAAAATTAAATTTGAAGAGAAGTAGATTAAGAAACAGTAGTAAAACACAGATAATATTTCGAAAGTACTAGCTTGCAGAAATAATAAAATAACGGATTGAAAAAGGACCTGATAAATGACTTATAATTAAAATGTGCTCTTTAAAGAGTTTTTAAAAAACTGACTCGTCATATTTTCTAGGGTGTGAAACTGTTTGTGGATGTTCAGTACTCTTTTTTGGCAATGCAGAAGCAGTCGATCCAAACTTTCCTACCTACTTTGGAATCACTTAATGTGTTGGGACTTTCTCATTTCTTCATATATTAAAATTGTGCTTAAACTTATGTCGTGTTACAGTAGCTGAATCACAATTTTTGAAATAACAAATGCATAACTCCATGACAGACTCAAAGCTTTGGGCTTTCACAGCTCTAGGCTGTGAAAACCTATGATTCAATCAGTGAGTTATTTACCAGCTTGTGTTTTGTGCCAATTTTAAATTTTCTAATCAAGTTTCTCTGTACACATATACATACAGTTAATGTTTGAGCAAATATGCACATTAAAATAAAAGTTAATTGAGGTAGAAATGCAAAGAACTCATTCCAAAAAAATGAATAGAAACTGAAGATCAAATTCAATTTCAGAAATTTGAAAATTTGTCAATTTCAGCCATATCAACAGTAACATATCATCACCATAATCATAATGACATTCAAAATCTTTTATAATATTTCTTACTCTGTAAGAAAGTTTCACCATATTCGACTTAGAATGAGATGCATAGTTTAGCAGAAGTTGCCTAGAGGGCTTATTATAGAATCACCAGCTGAAAGAGAATCCATACATATCCTGTTATCCTCCAAACACAAACAGCAACATCTTCAGAGCAGTAGTTTTGTACAGGCAGTTTCCATGACAGTATTTTAATAAAATAACATTTACTGTTGACAACTGTCAATCACTTATTTTGCCAAGCGCTTTCAACCAGAGTTTCATTCATAATTAAATTGGATAAAATAAACCACAAAATTTAGCAGAGTGCAACTATCGCAGTTAAAACTTGAGAACTTACTGAATCACAAAAAAACAGAATATAATGGAATCTATATGCAGTGTGATAAAGGGACATATTAAGGCATAAAGCAATAAAAAAAAATGGTTTAGCTTGTCAAAATAAACATATAAACTTTACACTGATCACAAAAAGCAGGAACACAATTTAATATTAATTAAATAATGTGTCTTTATTCACATACCTAAATTTTAATGTATACAAACCTTAATTAAAAAATTTAGTGAACTTCTCATGTGACCTATTAACAAATTAAATCTATTTAACTCTTGAATAAAAACAACAGATATAGGTGATATATGTTGTTCAGATAATCCAATCTTTAATTTATCTATTTCAAATTTTGGTGGAATTTTTTCTAAAATACCTTCAGCTGACTTTATCACCACTTCTTCTCGGCTTATTGCTTTGTCAGCAGTACCTAATGAAGAAAACAAATAATTTGGTCATTTTGAAAAATTTTACAAAACCAGCAGTGCATAAGAAACAAGGTTTAAAATTCTGTTGCATAATGTAACAATTTTAACTACGTAGCATAATATTAATTTACTTGCCATTTATGTTTACCATTAGTTCTTATTTTCACTTTATGATAATTTCATAATCATCTGTTCACTATTTCATAGTCATCTGTTGTTCACTATTTCAACCATTAACATTTTTAACTATTTCAACCTTGTTCACTAGTTCAACATTACTGTGTCCCTGTCTGTATTTGGCAATCACCATCCAAAAGTATTTAAAAATTATACATATTTTAAAATCTGTTTTTTTTTTTTTTAAATATTATCACAATTTAAAAAGTCATATTATGATTTTTGGTTTGTAATGTTTAAAAATTAAGTTCATAAAATGTTGATTTTAATTCATAATTTCATCTTTATAAAATGTCAAGATCTATTTATTACACGTTAATAATTTTCAAACCAATTTAAAGTGTAAGAAAAAATATTGATACAAAAGCATACATTAAAATATTATTTAATTAGTTTTGAAACTTTTAATACATATTTTTCCTAATTATTGTTTTCACTAAAGTTCAAAATGTTCAGGATTGTATTTGAGTTCTTGTTTACACAAAACTTATTAAAACATTGAAAAAGAAAATGTTAAACTAGTATCACTTGAAAAAAATAAGTTTTCAGATCATGTTTTATTAATTTTTCAGTAAATGTTAGTAAACAGAATTTTGAGAGCTGCATTTACGAAATTTAACAGAATTAAATATGAGGTTGAAGAAAAAGGTAGACTGGTAAGACAAGATATTTCAAAATATTAAATCGATTTGAAAACTTGGTTAATTTATTTATAAATAGCTTCAACATAGCTTGTTTGTTATGTTAAGAAAACATTATTTAACAGAAACCCATCCAAGAAATGATTGGTTATCCTACTATTACTGAAATTAAAAGAAAAGTTAAGGAAAATGTAGTACATTTGATGAAAATTAACAATAACCATTTTGGACAGTCTAAGATAAAATAAAATTGAAAAAAATATGTAAAAATGAATTACAAGAGAGAGCTAAAAGCTAAAAATTTCAAAAGCCTTATCCAATGTAAATTCAGCAATGTGATAAGTCATTTAAGAGGCAAAAGTTATCCTTAATTCAAGAAACAGCAACTGTCTGAATTTGTGATGAAAACTTATTGTCAGATAATAAAGAATTACAATTTCATTAAAAAAATATTTCAAATGGCATACCATTTAAGTATTTAAGTTTTAAACCATAACTGAATGAATGACATTGAACTGAGATTCAAGTTCTTGTAGAGAAATACCTAAAAATCTTTAATATGAATCACAAACTCAGTAGGCAATGCCTTTTGTTCTGTATTACATACTGAAACTTTTTCAGAATTAGTAAATTTTTTCAGACATGTTATTTTTTTTTAATTTACGTTATGTTTTAATTTGATATTTTTATTATTTTTAAAAGTAGAATATACAGGACTATAACGTTTATTTGATTTATCCTTGTTTAATAGGAATAAAAAAAAAATATATATGTTAATAATAATTTAAATTATTTTATCTGAAAGTTGTATAAACTTTCCAATTATTAACTATCTTTTAAATTAAATCAATTCAGCCTAAGTAATAAGAGTAATTAGAAACATAATGCTAGGTAAGAATTACCAAAAAATACCATCACTATTTTGTGGCAGGCCATAGGTACCTTTTTGTTTAGCACAAACAGAAAAAAACCAAGTAGAAATCTGTCAATAGGATTGACAGTTGATCAGTTGTCAACTGAACATTATATGCAATACCCAGATCTGGGTATTGCATATAATGTTGATAATAAGGGCTTATTCTCAATTCTTCAAAAACAAGCATAATTCATACAGGACCTTCTATACCAGTAGCATATTCTGTTGAAATGAAAGTTACATATGAAAGAATGTCATTAATTTTGAAAGCAATGAATTACAATGTTCACCTATGGTGTATGTGTGGCGACCTCAAAAGTTATTGGTTCTCTTCTCGGTCTGCAAGATGGCGTAACAAAATATAGTCTTTTATTATGTTTATGGGACAATTAAACAACAAATGAACATAATATGGTTAAAGAATGGCCAAAAAGAGACATTTTCTCTTTTTACTCTCATTCCTGGAGAAAAAAATAAAATCAACCCTCAGCATGTTATTTTGCCACCTTTACGAATAAAACTGGGGTTGATTGAGAATAAAAGTACTTAATAAAGAAGGAAAAGGATTAAAATATTTAGTTAAGTTTCCTATATTAATTGAAGCCAAATTAAAAAAAGGAATATTCGTTGGATCTAAGTTAAAAAATTACTCAATGATGAAAATTATGACAAAGTTGAATTACATAAAGCTAGCAGCTGGAAGTCATTTAAGGATGTAGTCCATGGTTTTCTTGGAAATAACAAAGCAGAAGACATTGATCTTTTAGTACAAAATCTTTTGTTGTACTATAAAAATTTAGGCTGCTGAATGCCATTAAAAATGCCTTTTTTGCATTCTCATCTTGATGTTTTTACACCAAATTTGGAGCATCATTACGAAGGTAAATGGGATGAACTGATGATGAGTGAATACAGTTGGTTTCTACAAAGAGGACTCTCAACCATGCACAAGAAGAAGAAGTAATCTATTAGTTCACAGACTCCAGTTATCAAAAGTTTTAGGTACACTTTCTTGTAGTTATATTCCACATGGTTTTTTATTTAATAAGCAAAATGAAATATGAGTATTGAAAATATATATAACTCATTGCAAAGTTTATTATACCTACAAACTTGTTAATTTTCACATTATTTAGGAATTTCTGAAGGCTGTATAACAAAAATGTGTTTTATGATGAAAAACTTACTTCATTTTCAGATTCAGTGCATAAAGAATAATGAACTTCACTTATTGGGGTTTTTATGAAAAGTTTTTTCCAATTTGTAGACCAGTGTAATTATTTAATTTCGATAAAACATGAAAATTAATTTTAAAAAGTCACAAAAAGTACACTTTCCATAGTATAAATAATATTAATATAAACTATAAACCTTGTTGTGGTTGAAGAGTAATTAAATGCTCCCAAATTTCTTTAGTTGCTTCAGTATAGTAACCAATCTCAGCATTTGAATGTAATCCAAAAACACCAGGAACATTTATTAAAGGTAACTGGTTAATGGCAGCTGAAGACAAATTACAATACAGTTATAATAATAGTTTGTTTTAATAACAACATATAATATTGATATTATATGACATTGATATTCCTAAAATTTAATATTATATTCAACTTGAAAGACAAATAAGCAAAAAAATTAAAACATTTTTTTAATATAGTTTTTAGAAAGGATAAGCCTTATGAGCATCTTTGCTTGTATATTATTGCTATCTAGAAACTCAACCTTTTCGGGGGCTCAAAAAGTTGTGGTGTAAAGTATAACTAAATTACTATGATATTTATAAAGTATGATTCTTTAGATGGTATGAGGTGAAGAATCAGCATATGTTTTGTAACTGGTTTGTGGCGATCAAGTAAAGTAAGCAAGTTCTGACAATTTCTTAAAAATGAATAAAATTGAACTTTGAACTGTTATTAAGTGCTCTCTTTTAAAAGGTTTGATCCCAACATCCCTGATGGACATACAAAAAGTGTTAGATTCCACTTCAAAGGATTCTTCCCCGTTGTTTTCAATGGTAAAACAATGGACTACTAAATTTAAACATGGTTGTACATCCGTGCAAGATGATGAACACTCAGGACACCCAAAGACCGCTAAGACCAGTGAAATCAACAGAAAGATCCACTCAGTGCCATATTAAGATTGCGAACTTAAGGTATACAAGGTTGCTGACTTTGTAAAAATTTCATTAGACCATGTTCACTAGATTTTACATGATGTTTGGGATATGAAAAACCTTGCCACTTGATTGATGCCACATCTGTTAACAGTTTACTAAAAATGCATTTGACTGAACAATTATCAAGGATGTTTAGATTTATTTAAACACAATTGTGCTGAGTTTCTTTGATACATGAATTCACCATTTCGTGTCAGACAGCAAACAGTGAGTGACAGTAGGTGAAAGTGTCTCAAAGAAAGTGAAACAATTCCATCTGGAGAAAAAGTCATGGCTGTGTTTTTTTTTTGGCATCATTGTGATGTAGGGCTCATAGACTACCTGGAAAAAGACAGGATCATCAGTAGGAAGTATTTCGTTTCTCTACTAAACCAATTGAAGGGTATTATTTAAACTAGAAGTCCATATATGGACAAAAATAACTACAATAATGCACCTGCATGACACATCTCGGGTTGTTGCTTCTAAACTATGACCTATGCTTTGAAGTGCTTCTACATATGCCAAATTTATTTGGCTCCCAGCGATTACTTTCTCTTCCCAACCTGAAGAAAATGGCTTGCTGGATAAAGATTCATTTCAAATGATACGGTCAAAGTTGGGACAACCAATTTTGCAGAGTTGGACAAATAGCATTATACTGAATGTATTAGAAAGTTGGAAAGTCATTTATCTAAGTGTATTATTGAATTGCAAATGAATACATTAGAAAATAGAAATTTATAAGAAATCTTGTGTTTTCTTCATCAAGCCAAGGATTTTTTTGAAGCTGAACTTCAACAGAAAAAAGAAACAGTAATATACGATTATAACTGCGGAAAGAGTTTTAGCATTGATATTACATTATTTAGAATTGGCTGCAACAGCACATTCACCACCTCTTTTCAAACTCTTGTAATGGCTTCCAGCCACAAATGGCATTTTATATACTTATTTTTTTTCTGGGTGAACAATGAAGTGTCATTAGCACCTGGACACAAAATTAATACAATAACCAATTTAGCCAAATATCATCAAACTTAAAAATTTAGATAACAGCAATGTAAAATAATTAAAATCAACAATTAAAACACGCATAAACAGCATGTATGAGTGAAACACTTTATAAGAATAATCAAATAAGTGAATACAGATGCGTGGCCTTAAGTTATAAGATATTGGATAACATTGCCGTCTTGTTCGCTAAAATATTACAGATGTTAGTCTCTAATTTAAATTTATGATGCACTGTTGAGTAACAGATACAGCCTACAAAAGTATATGGGTACCGTCAGATGACAGTCGCAGCAAACACAAACAGGTGCATTATTCCGAGTCGTGAGAAGTCCGCGAGTGCAACCTATTCACAAATAGCAAATAATATCATCCTGTCAATGGCAACTTCTGGATGAACAGCCCATAGTGATACAGTGCTCTTAATTAGACAAAGTTTATTGTCGATGGTAGTATTCCATTCACTTAGCCACTCATCATAAACCACCTTCTTCACAAAACAGATGAGACCTTCAGAAACAATGCAATTAGCGAAAGGAGGCTGTAAACAAGTTTCTTTAGCTGTACTATCAGTGCGCTCATTGCCTGAGATTCCAATATGGCTGAGGTTCTAGTAGAAGTTCACACTTGTATTTTGCAGTCATCTCAGAAATAATGGTATATCATAGACAATAGGGTGTTTAAAGTAGATGTCACTAATCGCCTACAGGACACTCATCGTATCTGAATAGATAAATACATGTTGATAAGTTGGGCTAATTATATTTAAGGCCTTATTAATAATACACAGCTCTGCAATGAAAACACTGATGATGCTGGGAATGCCAAAGATTTATGTTCTATTGCTGATCACAAAAGCACAACCAGCAGAGTTATCATATTTAGAGCTGTTTGTATAAACTACAACATCAAGATCCATGCTATTTACAATATTATAAAGTTTTTCTAGTTAGATAACCAGATTCGTGTACTTTTTGTGCTATCAACAAAGACTAAAGCAGTAATTTACCAGAAATGACCATCAAGATGGGTAATAACACTGAGTACAGTAAGAACTGGAGGTAATTGTACATTTAGAGATAGGAATAGGCGCTGACCTCTGATGCCTAGTGGAGCAGTAGATCTGGTTTATTCCTGTTATCAATTAAGGTGTGGGTTAGAGAACACCTCATTCAAAGGATGATTTGGTTATGCTTAAATGCGAGCTTCATTAGAGTAGATTATTTGGTTTAGTTTATTCCAAAGAAATTGCTCACCACTTTTCACTAGCAGACTTACCATTGGGCTTGAATAAAATGCACCTGTAGCAAGACAGACAAATGAATGATGGACTGCATCGAGCATCTTTAGAGCAGTGGCTCATGCAGTCATAGTCTAAACAGTAAAGGATCAAAGCTCAGTAGAATGCAACATGCATGTATGATCAGCTCCCCGATTATTAGATGGAGCCCTCAGCATGTTTAGCATTTTTTGATACTTTGTCTTTATCTCCTTCAAATGTGCTCCTCCTATCCCAGAAATCTAACTCGCAGACATGGTTCAACTGGTTCACCATGTAAAAACAGTTGAGAGTCAATATATTCCTTCAAGGAAGAAAAGCAAATCAATTTTGTTTTCTCCAGAGAAAAGTGAATCCAGTAGTATTACACAACAATACAGGTTACTGTGTTTTGGAGCAGCCTCTCAGCAGTAGCTAAAATTCTACAAGCAATGTAAATTGCAAAATCAACTACAAATAATGAGCACATAATGGGTTTCCGCATGCAGTTTGTTATATTATTTATGGGTATGGATACTGTCATTCCAACTCAAACTCGAGAGGACTGATTAGTGAGGGAATCCCTGATAAATGCAAGGAGATTCCCTTTTATACCCCATTCATGCAGTGTATTTAGGATTCCTCTCATCCATGCCTTGTCATATGCCCTTTGCATATTGAAAAATACAACAACCAGGTGTTGGTGAAGACGTTTTGAATAACAGGTTCCAGGGCAACTATATGATCAATTATATATTTAATGCAAACATTGATTTTTGGTCATTTTTAAAAAATTTATCTCCACTATTTTACTGCTAGATAATTGTTCTCACTTTAAGCTAACTGTCTGACATCATAGTGAAACTTAAATCAACCATCTACAAGCTAAAATATAACCAGGGTCTTCTGTATAATTGGCACTGATAAATCATTCATTATTTTCTCAAAAATGAAGAAACAAGCCAACATTAGCTTTGTTTAACATCTCATCGTGTAATACATTAATGTAGTTTGCCATTACCAAATTTTTTGAAGAGAATTTTATGATTGATATTCCATTATTTGAAAAAAAAATGGCTGCAACATTTAATAATTCACTTTTTCAAACTCTTGTTAATAGCTCCCAGCTTTTTTCAATTGTATTTGCAGTATGTTGAAAGTGAATTGTCAGTAATAAAAATAACTTAACAAAAAAATAACTTGCTAACAAATAAAGTGAACAAATCTTCATCACCCAATACACAATTTGTTATGAAATTTGAACTTTTTTATGATTTACTTTCTTACTTATTGTGAAATTAAATAAAATTTATTGAAATAAAAAAAAAGTAAATACATAACTCTACATAAAATACATAAAACTTAAAAATACGGACATTAATACAATGCAAATAGGAAACATTATAAACAAAAATTAAAGAGGCCAATACAATTCTTGGCCATAAATACTTCCCATATCCATGATAACAGTTAACATAAATAAAATAAAATTTTACATTTTTATAACATTATTTTGAGATAATTTTCTTAAAAGACTAGTTTATTCAAAAACTGGCAAAAGTAAATATCTTGTTTGCTGGTACTGTAGTCATGATGTAAACTGGTTTTATGTACACAATAAAACCATCCACTCAAATTTCATATTTTTACTGTATTCAAACACTAGTCAGTGGAATAGTTTAAAAACAAATTTGTCAAACTGATGTCTTAACATGAGCATATTCCATATCTTTCATTAAAAAGTTAACTGTACTTACAGCAATTTTGACAGTATTATATAATTACTATATTTAGAGAAGTTAAATAGTACTATTTGACCTACTGAATTCTACATCTTTTTAAAAACCTTTTTTTCCTTTTCTTCTTACTACTCTTATCCTTATCCTCATTATCATTTTCTTATCCTCAAAATACAGTATCATGCAGCCACCTTCTAGCAGTTGGTAAGCCAGCTGGTTCTTTATTGGGGGGTCTATATTTCCTATCCAGGAATTGAACAAGAAGCCAAAATAGTGGCCAAGATGCCAACTGGGTAACCTACGTTTCTACATCCCAAAATATTTAGCGGTTTAGATCTTCATACCTAATGGGTTAATGTACATTTTAGACTGATAATATTCTTAACATTCTCTTCAGAAATGCAAACTGTATTCTCTAAATGTCAGTGTCTGAAAAGATTAAGGATGTTACTTAAGACATATCTATGCATTAAATAATATCATAGCATTATAACCATTAAATTATAATTCTGATGTAATTATTTACCCATATAATCATCTCTGGTTCCATCAGGTGGTATAACATAATCAACAGTAGGATCTCTGTAAAAATGGAATGGTTGAAAGAAATCAAATAAGAAATCACCCATATATTCATTCATATATGTTTTTACTATACGTCTATCAAAATCATCTATTACCCGTCCACCATACATAACCTGAAAAGAAATTCATTATATAAAAAAAATATATACAGTAAATAAAATCAACCATCGTTACAGTGTCACTTTTTATAGTTCTTCGGATAGTTTCAATCATCCTTAATTATCTTTGATTATCGTTTCTACAATATCATTTCTTCCACATGAAGAGCTTTGTGAAAATTTGTACGATTTGTTCAACTGAATTGTCTTATAAAAAAACAAAGATCTATGAAAAACTTTTAAGGATAATTAGTCATATAGTTTGTACAATTCAGTTGTGCTGAATTTTATTAATTATGTTTTATACTTCAAAATAAAACATTAAAATTTTATATATGAACAAAACCTGAAAAAGTTACAAAGGTAATCCTACAAAAAAACAATATAATATCCATCTCTACATAGCAACTAATTAATTACTTTGTTTTCAGAACTTTTAAAGTAAATAAGTTAAAATTTGAATACTTAATAAAACTTATTATTCTATATTACTTTTCACAAATATTATGAATAAGATAAATTTAGGAAAACTTATTATAAAATTTAATAATATATCCTACTCAGAGAGTATTAAATATAAGAAATTATTATATTTGCTATTTTCACATTATCAAGAATATTATAAATAAATACAATAAAAAATATAGGGCTTCATTACAACAAAAAATATAGGAACTCAGTAAACTTAAATAGCGGCACAATGAGTACAAGTATATATTTGGCAATATTTTGGTAAATATTTGGTCTACAATCTGGAGTGACTAGAAGGGAAAGAGAAATTGTAAAAGAATTCTTAATATTAAGAGATGTTTTTATATTTAAATTTAAAAATAAATAATTAAATTTCAGTTTTGATAATAAATTTAATTTACAAAACATAAGATAATGTCAGAAATAAAAAAAATAAATTTTAAAAGTTATAAGATAAAAGAATAAAGTGACCTCTCCAATTAGGTATTTGAGGCTAGCCCATGGTATTCGTTGGTCTGTACTCATCACAACTCTTTTCAGATATGTTTCAATTATTTGAGTACATACAATAAAGTCCATTTCACCAAAATCGTAGGCAATATTCCATCCAATTTTACCATATTTACGTCGTTCCTAAGGGAAAAAGTGAAAATTAATATTATAACTGTAATCTGAAAACAATTTTATTGCCATGTCATTGTCATTATTATGATATTATTCATAGAACTTTCATTATTTCAATAACTACAATGTCCCACAAGGAAGCTGATGTGCTTCGGTTTATTAATAAAAATAGTAAAAAAGTGAATTTTTAATTTCAATTTTTTTATGATTTATAACATTTATATTGGAAACTATCAAACACAGTTCTATGGGCCCAATAAAAAAATGTTCTCGGATCAAATAACATACAAGTCACTAATTTTTCTTCATTTATCTCCATTCCAAGTATTATATAGCATAGCATCACTTCACCTTTGGAGCAGTAATCAGAAAAGATTTTCCGCAAACTAAAACTTGAATGTTTAGCATTTTTGAACCTACATTCATTTAAGACACGTTTTTGTTTATTTTGACCTTATAATGCACTCCTGAAGTTTATCCTCTTAAGTCATGAGAAATTCAGTATAACTGTATGAAAAATACAGTAGAATATATCATTATTTTAAATTACAACATTCTTATAATATAAGAACTTGTTCTTTTGTAGCCATCTTATATGTAGTGAATGTCTGTATAAATATATTTCATTAACTATATGGCAATGAAACGTTCAAATAGTATGATATATACATAAACGTATGAAGTGTGTTGACTTATATTTCAGTCTGCTCAATAAATGAAGAACCATGCACAGTTACAGTTTTTGCAGATGTAAGTTTGCTGTTAAGAATATGATGAGAAATAAAAGACCAGTAGTCTCATTTCAATAAAATTCATTAAATGAAGAACCATGCACAGTTACAGTTTTTGCAGATGTAAGTTTGCTGTTAAGAATATGATGAGAAATAAAAGACCAGTAGTCTCATTTCAATAAAATTCATTAATAATTACTGTTAATTTTTGTAAATATATCTTTACATTTATGTTTACTTTATACAGACATATCTTTTTCTAAAGGCTGTGCTTAAGGTAAGAATAGCAATAACATTTATAACTGATTAATAGAATAAAGTTGTAGTTATTATTGGTTTTATTATGAGACTAACTCATAAGAAGCTTATTTGTACTTCTGTTCCTTAAATTAAATTAAATTAAGAAAATTTATAAAACACAGAAGCAACAATAACAACGAAAAAAATCAATAAATAAATTTATTTATTTCTAGTAGTGAAAGTCATTTGATTCAGTATATTGAAAGATATTTCTAGATAGTGTATCTTAATAAAATAAAATATTCACACTACCCATCTTGTTATGACCTAGCTGAATAAGTTTTGAAATTTGTATTGTACCTACTTTGTCTTTCTACATACTCAAACTTAAGACAACGCAAAAAAAAAAACAGGTTACTATTGCTTGAAAAACACAAAAAAGTGAATTACATGCTGCTTTAAATTATTCAAAACTATAATAAAAATTTATGTAAAAGCTGTAAAAGATTTAAATAAAACAGATTTTTAAAGCATAAAAAAGGGGAAAACAACTGTTAAAAAAGAAACAATTTTTAAATGTATAAACTATATTTTTAAATTAATAAATTAATCATGAATAACATTACCTGAACAATAGCATGAAAAAATGCTAATACATAAATTATAGTTTTAAATTTTGGATGAGAACAGCTATCCAATAATTCAGGTCTCATTTTAAAGTAAGTATTTCGTAAATTCAATTTGAGACCATTTGGAGGCTCAGTTACAACTATAAGAAAAATTAATAGGAAAATGTTAATTCCAATTATAATAATCAAATGCAATAAATCAGTCAAACTATAACTGCTATCTATAAAATACTTTTAACAATTATAAATTTTTACATACACACTGTCTTGTGTTTCTAATAATCTCACACAAAATCTGGCTCTAGTGTACTAATCTAAAGCAGGACCCAATTCAGAACTTTGGAAGGTAAATAAATTAAAGGTAAACAAAGATAAATAAAAAGGAAAATAACTGGGAGCTGTTTTTGTGAAAAACTAAAAACAAGGTAAAATCCTAATTTAAAGTTAAAACTTAGTTTAAGCTAAACCTATTTCCTAGCTTTCTATCAAGAATAAGAGATGTACAAGTACTTGGAGTTATCAGAAGAAGTTCAGGATTAAATATTTATTAAATGTAATATTTCCTACTTTTTGACAGCAATTTTATCATGGACTTATTTATTTTACAATAATTCAGTTTTTAGAAAACCCTTCTAGGTTACACATATATTGTAACTATCAATTAACTTTCTGTTTTTCTAACCATAATTGAGCGGTATAATTAATCTTTTCACCTTCACATAACTGTACAAGGAAGATGGCAGAGACTACTTTATTCAAGTCTCAAGTAACTAAGTTGCTCATGAATTTCAACTATGCAGTAGTTTACCATTATATTTCTTTTATTTATTTCTTTGTAATTATATTTACTAGTGCATTTAAATTCCTTACCGCTTTCATAAATTAAAATAAACTCATGTCTAAAAGATCATCTGCTAACTAGCAACAAAGTTAGCAGACGGTAACCTGTAATTTTAATTAATGCAGTTTACACAAGCTGTTCAAAGAATTTCCCTTTTGTTGACCATCATTGAATGTTGGCATTTGTTCTATAACCGATACTTAAAAACCTTTTTCAGGTTTCAAAAATATATCCCCCCTAACTGAAGAAGTAAAATCAAATAATTAAGTTTGTGTAGGAATTTTATGCATCTTGGTATTTCCAGCTATTTGCCTGTAATTGATCGATATCTATAATTTCTTAGCAAGAAATTTAATAGATAGTATCCTAAAATCTTTAATACAATTTGTATATAAATTTCAACCATCCAACTGATCAGTACCAGTTTATTTCTTAACCATTCATATTTTTTTTTAAATCACTACCAATTTCTTATTCAGTTGATTTTATCTTGAAAATCTAGTAACTCTGGTTGTATATAAATTACATATATACTTCAATATCAATACTTTTTATTGATAAATTAGCCTAACATTATATTTTTGTGACCAATAGCATATTTAAACAAATTTGTTGGTAAATTAGCTGCTAATAAAACAAGTTGAAGATGGTACCCTAAAACAATCCAAAAAAATTACTTTTTACATTCCAAGGAGAAAGAAGAGAAGGAAGTGATAGAGGAGTTCTCCTTCACCAGTTAACATGGAATGAAAAACCAGGTGAGTTATTATCACATAAAAGTCATTAACAATAAAATACTGTAAGTCAGATGAACTACATCTAATAAAAATTTTCAGAAAATGAGTAAGAGAATAAATAAATATAATGATAAAAATAAAATCTTTCAAAGTAAATGATAAAAAATAATATATAATTACACATTACAAAGAAACCACCACAAACAGACATCAATAGACAGAATGTTGATCAGTGATAACTAATGTTTACCCATTTTTAAGTGGTTATACAATTTTTAAATTTATATAACTCCATAGTGTCATAGTTAGCTATCACAAAATGATATAAATTACATAATATTACATCATCATCATCATCATAATATCATTACATGACATTACATCACAAATGATGTAATATCCTGAATATTACAAAGTTTTAGCAAAATTTGCCGTAGTAGCATTGTTTAATGCACTCTGTCAATGTACACAAAGTAAAAATGTGAAGAGTATAGAAAAAAAATATTGTAAATGGTGTTATAATACTTACGTATTGTACAAAATTACAGATTGGTTTTTTTTATTGGCAGCAAATGAATCATTTTACTAGGGTATAAAAAATCATGCAAGCAAACTAGGGTTACTGCCATGGTAAGCTGAATTTTTCTGTTCAAATTCAAATGAACAAAAAAATAATAATTTAGATCCTTCTTAACAGGTGTCATATAAACTTATGTTTAAATATTAATTTATTTATTCACACATCAATGTTTTCTTCAGTACTTACATGTATATATTTAAGTAAATTACATCTAACTGAAGTTAGAGCATAAAAGACTTTCACCAATTGCAAAACTAAAATAGTACAAAAATTAAAAAAAAAAAAAAAAAAAAAACTCAAAGATTTTGGGAATTTAATAAGGTTGAGGAGGAGAAAATCTATCCATCATTGGAACAATATCGGGAGATAAGGGTCACGCCAACTGTGACATGACATTGTAAAATAAAGGAAAACCATATATATTAAATATAGAATTATAAGATAAATGGCTAACATCTTTTCCCTTTTCCTTAGAACCACACTAACAAGTTAATTTTTATAAGTAAATATGCTGATAAATAGTTACCAGTAAAACAATACAACTAATTTACAGGGTAAAAACATTACTTATGGTACTATGGTTTCCACTACATCAAACAGCATCCAGAATCATATCATATCAAGAGCCATTTACAGTTAATCTGTATTTAAAAAAATTATAGTAGTTTTTCCAAAAAAAAGGAAAAAATTGAAAATGAAATACCATATTGATAAGTCAGTTTTAAGTAAACTTACCTTTCGTTGACCTCTGAAGGACACTGATAGGAAATGACGGAGTTGGATCAGTTGTAAGCCATAACCTAAAATCAGGATGTGGTTTTGTATTTTTGTCTAATATCTTTTCTAACGTTCGTATAAAACTGATCAACAAATGACAGTTTTGTAACATTAACCAATTCCCACGATTTATTGCATTTTCTAAAAGCGAAACTGCCGCCTATAACAAAAGAAAGTAAATTTATACAAATATTTATAAGCAATAATGCTTTTTATAAGTAATAACTGCAATTTATAAGCAATCATATACTTTTAGTAGGATAAATAAGTCATATTGAAGAGAAACTGGAAAAATAAGAATTGGAAAGGAAGCAGTAGGAGAGAAGATAGCTCAAGTATTGAAGGAAAGAAATACATAAAATATTAACAAAAAACCTGACCACAACAAAAAGTACATTAGTTTACAAGAATTTATATCAGGTGCCCCAAAAAAAGTAAACACTATTTTACAGCTAATAACTACCATCTTGATTTCAGGTGTGATTAAATAATGACTGAATCAAGGCTAAGCTTTGAGAAAAGAAAATTTTTCCTTAAGGCTTACTGGTAGATAGAGAACATAGTTGCACTACAGAGAGAGTATAGAAATCAGTTTCAACAAGATGCTCCAATGAGATCCACTGCCTGTAACTGTGATAACTTTGAAACAGAAGGAACTACTAACGATGCTCACAAGAAGCATTCCTTAACTCTGGCTCCTTAATTCAGTGAATGAGGATAATCCTTGTTTGACAGTGGAACACCATGTGAAAATTAAATCAACAGAGACAAGCGAAAAATTAAGTGGAGAGTGAATGTATAAAATTAAATAAAGATTCCAAAATAATTTAAAATTACTTTTGGCGGTATACTTCATTAAATTACATCTCAGAAATTTTACCAAACAGTTTAATCTAGTGCTTGGTAAAGTACAAAATTAGCTTTTCTATCTCTTTAGCTTTTCTTCAACTCACTGTAATCTAGTATTAAAAATAGTAAGCAGGAATCAAACATCTATTCTGTATAACCAAATTCCTTTTAGATCCTATAGCAAATTCTAGTAAACTAAATTAAAAAATAATCATTTTAATGCAATAAGCCTGCATCTTATCAGTATAGAACTCTATCATACCTGAGCTTGAATTAAATTCAAATAAAAAAGATAACAATAAACATACAGAATGTTTTATAATAATATTGTAAAATAGGAATATATGAACATAGTTCATATTCTCATTTTACACATGAAAACACAACATCATGCACATACTTATTGTTTAACCTACTATTTATTTATCTTAAATATAGTTCTAATTTATTTGAATATGCTTATATGTAAAGCCAAAATTTTGTCTGTTTGTTCTCGCACCATTTGAGAACAGATATAAGTTATAAATTTTTCATCGTCAAAGGTGTGTGTACTTCAGTTACCATAATTACTAATAATCTGCCTTTTGTAAATAAGTTTCTTTTTCAGGTTTCTATGCCCGAATACTTTAATTGTTATTTATCAGTATTATTCTCACAACCATGATGATAATGAACACTGCAGGGTCCAGGGGGCAGAGCCCTCTGGGTAGATGGGAATGACTAGCAAAGCAAGCTCTGTGGCAGGCCCTGTGGCCCTGGGAAGCTCCTGGGTCAGCTTTGGGGTTTGTCTGAGCTAATCTTGGCCCTGTAGTCCAGGGGGTAGAGCCCCAATAGGCTAGTAATAATATATTTTAATATAATTCTTCTTCTTCAATCTTTGCTAAGCATGAAGAATTTTATTTCTTAAAAAATTTTTTTTTGTTTGAAAAAGATTGTTAAGGAGTTTTAATATCTTTTACAATGTTCTAAGTAACATTTATTTCAATAGACAGTATTTGTAACATTTGTTTTCATTTTTGTGAAAACTAATTCATAGTAATATTATTATATAAACATACATCACAGTATTTGTAATATACCTTACCTTATCTTGTCCTTGACCTAAAGAAAGGTACTTAAATTTTGGTCCAGCTCCCCACCGATCAGCTAGTTTCATTAGTTCACTAGTTGGATCTGACCCTGGACTTAAAATGAAAATTACTGGGGTGCCAGGAGAACTTTGATCATATATCATGTCGAAACTGGAAAAATAAATAGCTTCATCAGTAAAGAATTTAATAAGAATATTGATGTTCCTATAAAATGACAAGATAAAAATATTAAATGTATGATATAAAATACTTATAAAAATAAAGGTATGTACAATAAAACCATAAAATGATCACTGCATCAGCTGAAAATCTGCTCTCAATGAAAAGATCCAACCAAGTGTATAATATAAATACCTTTGAACACTTTCTGTTTGGATGTATGCCGTGACAAACATCCAACCAAATCTATCATCTCATACTTAGAAGTATGAAATCCAGATTCCTAAGTAATGGAATAGTTTGTACCACACTTCAACCAGCATGTCTAGAGCAATGGAAGCGACAGCTACTTCAATCCAGTGCATCAAATCGAGTAGATCGGTTGGTAACAGAGGCACATGCACGAGATCCTTTAAAAACCCAAAAAAAAAAACAAATCATAAAGAGTCAGATTGAGTTATCTAGGAGGCCACCAAACAAGCTCTGTCATCAGGACCACACTGATCGATACAGCACTAGGCGAAAAGATCATTCAACCAATCCTATACAGAGTTATGCCAGAGAGTAGGCGCCCCATCTTGTTGTCAAATAAAATTCTCAGATCCATCTTGTAGTTGAGGAAAGAGCCATGTACACAGCATATTCAAACAAGCAACTCCTGATACACTTGCATAATGCATACTTGCATTAGTGCTAATGTTACGCATAATTTGCATTTATAATATTACATGAGTTTTAACTCATAATATCATTTCCCACTAAGATGAAATTTTGATTCATAGCAAAGTCGTCGACATGCATACCGCAGTCGATAGGCAACAAAACCTGTGACAGCTGTAAATCTTATAAAACTATGCAAGAAAGACTCCCTGACACGTTCGTTCAACATTTTCTTCAAACACCATTAATGTCCCATACTATTTCCTTTACAAAGACATCTAGTTTTTTGAAACTGATTATGCCATCAATGTATGTTATTGTCACTTGGAGGATCACAATAAAACTTTCTACAGGATGCAAATTAAAGTATAGATTCATATTTAGCAAACTAAAAAACACAGAAAGCTTTCTATTCAGGAGTAGCCATCTTTACTTGTGGTGCTGACAAGTGGAAAAATAAAGAATCAATATGGCTATGTGTGTAGTAAACTGTCCTCTTTTCTTTTTGAATCTAGCCTTAAATAACACTGTATTTCGCCTATAATGTAAAGAGATATTTGTTATAATATCAAGAGATTAACAAATTAAAACCCCAATATTCTTTTTTGTACACCCATTATACAAAATGAAAAACATACTTGAAAAATACAAATAAAAGAGAGGTATGTTTACTATTTCAGTCACTGATGTAATATTGAGCTATTCTGTTGTGATGATCTGTGGCAGATAACAGAACTAATTTTTTTTTTGTAATAAAATTACTTGAAAATTTCAAGCACAAAAAATAAGTTTCTTAATCAGTTCTTCACTTTTATAGCAACCATTGAAATAATACAACAGATTTCATCTCTGTCAATATAACCACCTCTCAGCTTTAAATATTACAATTACATTAAAATAATCCACTAGGAATCAAAATACTGGACTCTTTAGAAAGAAAACCAACAAACTCAAACAAAATAATCAATTTTACCTGATAAAAGGTGGTGTGATATATTGTTCCCCAATTGTTGCAGCCACATAATTAGATATGCCTTGATATACTCTATCGACTCTAAAACAGCGTAATAACATTAATTTTTGAAAATTCTTTAATTTTTTACTATAATCATTTGGAAATTCTTCACTTTCTGGTAAGTCACTGTTGTACCACTGAAAAAAATGCAAAATACAATGTTTTATTCTAAACATCTAGAAGAAAAATTATTTATTTATTTATTTTTTAATTAAACATTACAAATGTTTATATTTCTAGTTTAATACAGATATATATTTATTTTACTTTTAATTTATTCATAAGAGAGAAAAACCAACAAATGAAAGAAAATGGAAAAAGATTTTATATGGATATTATTGGAATGAATAACTAAATCATAACATGGTAAATGAAATGTTGTGTAATTGTATTGCACAGGTCCTTTGAAATGTGCACTATTGCACTTATACAAATAAACTAATATTATTTTATTATTGTTAGTGTGCTGTGCAGGAATGTAAATGATTTACTTAAATTAATAAAAGTACATAGATGATTCATATTTATAGAAATACACACTTACTGTGAAGGGGTTATTAAGTAATTAAGATTAACACATTGATTATGGTACAGACCTCTTGAAGTGCTGGCTGTATTGACATGAAAATGTTCCCATGGTGTGGCACATGTATTTTCAGGATGTGGATTTGATACAGCTCAGTGCAGTTATTTATTTCAGATCGAAATAGTGTGATTAGGCATGTTCATGCCACTATTTCATGGCAATAAATACATTACATATATTAAATAAATAAATAAAATGTATGTATGCCAATAAATACATTACATTAATAAAAATACATTATATAAATCATAAATGCAAATTATTAGTCATATTATATCCTCTGTGTTTATCTCAAGAAATATTCTACCTCTAGTGACTATCATGAAAAACTCATTTTGTAGAGCGTAAAAAATGCCAAGCTGATCAGGATTCAAATTCAGAATCTTCTGGGTGAAAGGCAGAGCAGCTACTACTCAACTGTAGAACGGCCATGTATCTTATCTTACTATGGCTGTCATTATTTTCTTTTCACTCAGAAAGGCCTAAAATATTCTCTTAAGGAGAAAAGGTTCACTTTAACTGCAGGAGTGTAATATGTAAGTAATCTTGAGCATTAGAAAATATAAGTAAAATCTGTATGATTACAGATAAAAAGAAATATCTCTTGCAGCATAAACTCAAAAAAGAGTAATTATTACCTGAAAGATTGAAGTATAATTTCATCCAGGTTAACTGAAAAATGATAAAATAATTTTGAAGCAAAACTAAGAAGCTACAGCTATTAAAATCTCATACAAAAAATTTGGAAGTCGTGACAGAGAGACTGAAAACACCACAAGAAGTTATAACTAGGATATGTGTAAAACGGTTTCTTCTCAAGAAGATAAAATATTAAGATTAAACATTCTTTAATAAAATAAAAAATTTAATAACTTTTTTCCCCTAAAAAGCAATGATTAAATTTCTTCAGAAAATTATCACTTGCATTGTTCTGATTAAATTCTATGTCCTTTCTGGCAAAAAGAACAATTACAGGGGTTACTAATTTTTTTTCAGGTTTTTAGAAAGTTTGGATTACTGTACAGAGATTAAAATGATAGTATCATAATATATAGACTGATGAGTAAACTTCTGAAAAGGATAATCTTTACTAATGATAATACAATTTTGATGAAGTGGTTAATAGTAATATTAAAATTTACTATTTTATACCATTTTTAGCAAAATTCTTGGCATGGTATTTTTTTTATACTATAAAAAAGTTTCAATTTCATATTCCCATGCACAAGCTTCAAGGTTATTGGTGAATTAATCATAAAAAAATTAAAATGATATATATTTGATGCCAGATTTGTTCAATAGTTTAATTTCTGACATTATACAATTAATGTAAATAAATTATCTTATTACCTTTTTCCATTCTGGCACATTTGAATGAACATTAGTAGGTAAATCCTGAAATAACTCGGGGAAATCAACTGACAGCTTCTTAATATCATCCCAACCCTGAAAAAAATGACAAATAAAACCTTAACCTGTATCTTTAACAGAATATAGATAGAAATATAGACATCTATCTTTTAAGTGTTCAATTAAACATGTTATTATCACTCAAAAAATATATATGTAATAATAAAGGCTTATTCAAAATAAAATTCCATCAAAGCAATAACCTTAAAAAAATAATAAATAGAGACAATGAGATCACAAATTTGGTAGAGTGACACACAAATGTCAGGAAATTATCAAATGGAATCTCAATCTCATTGAAAATGATTAAAAATGGAGTAAAAACCCAATACTTACATTTGTACTCAAATTAATTACTTTAAGTTATCATAACCAGTAGTAGTGATCTGACATGAAAAAAAAAATGAAAAAGTGACTCACAGGAACACCAAGAATTCAATGCCAGAATAACTATTGCTTTCATTTTTCAGACAAAGTACTGTTGCACATCAATAACCAAGTCCATTGAAATTCAAGTGATATCCAACACTACATATAACAGCTTTACTCTGTCTACCAAAGGTACACTGGCTATATAATGAACATCATTACTTTTAGAGATATCGATCTGATTAGTGTTTTTACTTTTCAACTTTACAACAATCACAGTCAAAATAAATATAGAAGCAGTTAGCGTAAAGTACAAATTAATGCATTCCTTTATGCAGGATATATCACACTATATACAATGCCTCAATTCAACAGGAAAGATGTTCTATATTAGGAAATAAGGAAAATGATAAAATAAACAAGTAAATAAAAAAATAACCACAAAACAAAGGGGAAGGTAGGTGTAAAGGGCCTGTTGACCTTTCTATAGGAACCCAGTTGAGTACAGAATTGAAATCTGTTAATGTAAAATATGATCTGATATTTTACATTAACAGATTAAAAGATTTAAATATATAGTGAAATAACAGAAGGTAAATCTTTACTATCTGTATATATATATACAGATAGTCTTTATCAGTGAAATCTTAATCAGAAATATCAGCAATTATGTATGACAGTTTGAATTTGAGCTGTAATGGTGCTTAATGTACAAAACTTATCCAAATACAATAAATTGTTACCTACCAGTTTTAAACAAGCATATTAGAACTAAAAACAATTCAAGAAATCACGGCAGCATTCTATATGCCATAAAGTAAGGTACAATACGTTTCTTCTCAGAAAATATGTCGTGTTAATGACTTCCAAGGAAAAACCTGTGTAATCCATTCACCCATGAATTTTTCAATTTGTAGTTGGTCTTATATATTTTTTTTTAACAATTAATGTTTACAGAATAATTTACTTTAATGCAAATCCATCAAAATGAGAAAATGGATTAAAAAAGCCAATGTCAAAGTATTTTGAAGTGGTAATAGCTGGTATAGTGATAAACTACTACAAAATGATAACAATATACAGTGTAATCAGGACTTAACATTGTTTAACTTTATTGATCTACAGGAACCAATTATAAAACATGGCTTTGGCTGTCAGTTGTCCAGGTACTGGAGAACTAGCGAATTAAACATAGATCAGTTTTGCTGCCTTATATAGAGGCAAAAATTTATTCTTTTTGAAAAAGAATAAACTTAATTTGACTGTCTATAAATGTAGACTAAGTTAATGCAAATATCAAAAGATACTGAGAGTTAACAGTTTAAAAAATTATATACTTGATATAATAGGGACATTTAAATAAAAATGCTAGCTAACAACTGCAATACTTTCCCAGTGACACTGGTGAGTGCAACTTTGGCTATAAAGGGCTTCTTCCTCAAGAGACTATATTATATTTAGGAAGAAAAACAAATTGAACATTAAAGCATTAAGTATACAAGCAAAGAATTATGTAAAATGGGGTTTTCTATTCCTTTTTAGTAAAATTTTGTAATACAGGATCCACAATGACTGTAAAGCTCTACCTTC